>NC_083619.1:24999993-25067493 GCF_963584025.1 Labrus mixtus | reverse complement strand
TCCACCTCCCTTAATCTCCTCCTCCCCAGAACCTTCCTTCTTTGTCCCTCCCCACCTCTCTCATTACCTCCTCCCCTCACCTCCTTTGCTTTCATCCGTCTCCCGCACTGCCCTCACTTTGAAACTAGATTTCACTCTTCTCCCCTTTTTTTTCACTTATCATCTGTCGCTTATTTCTTTCCCCCCGCCGGGACGGATTTACAGTTTCATATGTCTCCGTGTCAGTTTTCACGGTGCATTTGTCCCTAAGATTCCTGATATGTTCATATCACGTAAAAAAAAAAGGCTGCATATAATTCACGCAGCCTCTTTCAGCATCAAACCTTCAATTCTGAACTGAAATTTAAACTTTTTGTTCACCAAAATAAAAGCTGAATTTGGCCTCGACCTTGAACATTCTACAGCAACAGCACCGACTTAGCTTACAGGACACATTGAGAATATGTCCGCCATAAAAAAAATGTACTGAATAAACCAATGGATTTGACTCGATTTACCCTTGCTTACGCCTCTGGCACTTTAGGCTTCCCTGAAAAATCATTAAGCTTTTAGTTTGGCCGTCGTCTGCCCTTATATGTCGGGCTATGTAACAAAATTTGTCAATACTAGAGCTGATGGTTCAGACTTTTTGACAGCTCACTTAAAAATCGCAACTGTAAATAAGTTCTCTACAGAATTGCTCATGTTTAAAGAAAAAAAAGTGAAAAGCATTCGTGAGCTAAGCCTCCTAGCCGCCAAACTTGACTAGACACACAACCAGCCAGGCTAGCATTGAAACATGTTTGACTTAAAGCTGCTTCAATCTCGACGTGAAGTCAAGCTAAGATTAAATAAATACAACATGTTGCACAATGATCGCCTGTCTGCATTGGTTCACTAGTTCTGAGATCTTTTAGCGCCCTTTAGCACATTGTTTTGGTTTTATAGTCGGTCAACTTAGATGTTTTTACTCACTCTCAATGCTATGATGTTTGGCTTCATCACAGCCTGAAACAGCAGCAAAAAAGACGCCGTTAACTTCCTGTCAAAGGCCAAAGAGAGGACAGACAAAGGTAGCGACTTGCTAGCTAACACACTGGAGCATTTAGCTGCTAAAAAAAATAGTGAATTCAACCCTCGGGAGATTGTGGAGGCCAACACAGGACTGAAAGGTATTTGATACCAATAAAGTCACACTTGCTGGTGCAGACTAGAATCATGCATTTGTCTCATGATGTTGTTTATAACTATAAAATACAAATAAACCACAACAGCAACAACCAAGCGGCAACCTCTGAAGCCAAAGTGCAAAAAACTGCAGTTCCTAGCATGTCCACTAGAGGCCCGCTGCAAAAACAAAGCAATCCCAATTAGGTCCCATATAAAAATGCATATTTTTACAGCAGAAATAAACAGGTTTAAAGCCTAGTACAAAAAATATTTTGGGTTTTTATAGCTCTTTTTTTATTTGTTAATCATTTTTTACTGTTTTATATACAGGCTAAGAATTACTGGGTTGACTGACAGGTGTACCCTTGTAGCTGTTTACCAGAAGACCCCCCTCAGTTCCACCTCTTTGCTTGCCTCATTGGGCTTCAAATTGTGTCTTCAGAAACCAATGGGTGCAGTAGTAAACCCTCATGTAAAAGCACGTCATTGCACATGTATAATCACTCAAATGTTCTTTGTCCTTTAAAGATCTTCCACTACACCGGTGGTGCAGCCTACGTTGACAACAAGGGCCCCTTCAGGGACCGGCTGGAGTTTGTGGGCAACCCGGGCCGCCGCGACGGCTCAATCCTGCTCAAGAACCTGGACTTCAACGACAACGGCACCTTCACCTGCGACGCCAAGAACCCCCCAGACATAGTGGGCCGGCCCTCCAGCGTTCGCCTGCTGGTTTTTGAGAAGGGTGAGACAGAAGGAGTCCTGTGAGTCCTGCGGGAGTTCGTCAGGAAAATCGAATCCAAAGTCCTAATGCCAGCGTTGTCTTACATCTGTGTCTGCTCGTTAGCTTTCCACCGAGCCCATATGGCACATTTTAGGGAATTTTTGTCATCAGGAGCCAACTGTTTTCAATTGTTGTTATAATCATCCCAAACTCTGAAATTAATCTCAATTTGCTCTGCACATCAGACTACAGACTTGTCGTAGCGCCGCCTCGTTTAGAATTCCCCGCACCTCCTGCTAAATGAAATCAATTACAATTTTATCTCTTTTTCTTTTTGAGATTGCTATCACTGCCTCCCTTTTCATCCCCCCCTCCTCCTCCTTGCCTTCTTGTCCCATTTCTCTCCTCTTTCCCCTTTTCCATCGTCTTGTCCCCTCCCGCATTGTCCCCCCATCGTCTTGTGCCCCCCCCCCGTCTCCCCTCCCTGACTCTGTCCCTGCACTCACCTTTATTCTACCTTATCTATTCCTCCCTGCCTCTGCCTCTACTCCACTTGTTTTCTTCATCTTTCATTCAACCTTTATTTTACCTTTGCTCTCTTTCCTTCTTTCATCTCCTATTCCTTTTCCCTTTTTGCTTTGTTCCTTGCTTACCTCTCACCTCCTTTTCTTCCCTTGCATGAAAGCATCTTTATTATTTCAAACCTTCCCCTACCTCTCTGTGTCACTTTCTTCCTTCTCATCCTCCTCCCAATTTCTCCCCTCCGCCCACAGTACCCATCCAGGCCGGTGTGATCACGGGAGCCATCATCGGGGTGGTGCTGGGCCTGCTGGTGCTCATTGTGGTCATCTACTACCTGATGAGGTTCCTGGTGGCGCGCCGCGTCTTCAGCCTCAGTGTCAGGTCAGTGACCGGCCTGTGGCCTGCGCTGCTCTGCCAGTCCGGTCTGTGCCAGGGACTGGAACTGAAGCCAGAGCCCATCCCTGGCACCGACACCTGCGTGGCCAAGCTGGCATAGTCACAGTGTCACCATTTTCATTTTGGTCAGGTGTGCAAAGTTTAGATCTGGAGTAAATCAGCTGGAGAGAGACGGATAATGATCTCTCAATTAAATTGAATCTAAAAAAAAACAGTACTGCAAAGATCCAAAGGAAGCGATTAAAAAGAGTTGAAGTGAAGGTCTCCGAGTGGATAATCCACCAGATCATGAAGATGATGTATCCGTCGTCTTGCTTATACCTATCCAATCTTATGAGATCATAACACATCCTGTAGCTGCGGGGCTCATGCTGGAGACAGGGGCCCGTAGATTAGCTTGATGTTCTCTTTATGATGGCTGCCAGGCAATGCTGCCCTGTGACCACTGGAGGGAGAGATAGATTCGACATCCTGACATTGTCTTTCTTTTTGTCCCCTCCAGCAAACATGGCAAGAAAAAGAAAGAGGGATCACAGCAGAGACAGGCAAGTCACCTCCTCTCCTTCCGTCACACCCCCCCCTCCTCCCCCTCCTCCTCCTCCTCCTCCTCCTCTTCCTCTTTCCTCACACCCTCCATGACATCTACACCTCCAGTCGACAGACACCAAACACAACAGCTCCGTCTCCTGTCATGTTCTGCCGCTAAATAGCATTTTGAAGAGATTACAATGGCATTCGGTGTTGGGATATTTGTAAGGCGCCCCGGAAACGTGTTGTCAAGTGGAATATTCATCTGTTTTGAAGCAGCGCAGCCTCACAATAGCGCACATCAGACATGACAGTGCAGAACGGCGCTTGTTGCATAATCGCATTCCCCCCCACCCCCCAGCCAGTCCAGGCAGCTCAGATGTGCTCCTCCTCGAAGCTACATAATCAACAACAAAATAACACGTCATTCAAACTCGGCCCGGCGAGCGTTTAATAACAGTCTTCAAGCTGTTAAGACTTCTCAACATATGAGGTGTTTTAAAGCTCTCACTGGTCCTCCTCTCTCTCTCTCTCTCTCTCCTTCAGCTCCCTCAGGGGGGGTCAAACAGCACGGTGCGAGTAAACAGCCACAGGGCAAAAATCAAAACCAGCAGCTGCGAAATGGCTGAGGCCGTGTCACAGCCGTAATGCTATTGAGGTACTGAATGGAGGCTAGATTTGCTCACAGTCGGGGAGACGGACGGGAGCTGCTGATTTCGCTCACTGGGAGTCAAATGAAAATCACTGGGCCTATTATGATCTAGGCTGTTATCAGTGGTTTTTTTTACTCTGCTGCGCGCCAAGGATCTGGGCTATTTTCGTTTTCTCTCTTTTCCTCTTGGGAGTGCGATAGCCTAAAGTGGTGGATTAATCAGACATTTTGGTGGCTTGTATTCTTCAGTGAATACAAGGCACCGGGGCAAGTTCTGTTTGATTACTCCGTGGTAATGCGGGGGCTGGATGGTTTGCGGGGGTGCATTGTAATCGACTGTACGCCTTGCATGCTGATAATGGCGGGGAAAAAAAAAAAACCCCAGTTAGAGTCGCGGGACTTAAGTTCAAGGCGTTTTTCTAAATCAAAAAATCTGCTTTGAAATGAGAGACACTCTGAAGTTATCAGAGGCAGGAGATCAAAGGTGCCATTGTGACAGGGAGTTATGTAGCCGGAGGTAGCAGCTAATGTTAAGACGTGGTAGCGGCGGCGGCGGTGTCTGCAGGCTTCTGCCAGCGGTAAGGAGTGTACCATCTTCCCCCTGTGGCCCAAACTGCCGGTGGGAACTTTTCAGCGAGCGAGATAATTTGGTTCAGCTCAGTAATCAGAGTCAACTCTATGAGCTTAAATCCAGCTTTTCATTTATTATCATTTCTGGATTTTATAACACAGCCAAACTTGAACTTGGCATTAATTGACCGCCCATATGTGTGCACATATGTTGCTCACAAAAACGTGAAATAGTTATACACTAAGCCTTACACCTGGCTCATGTCACTGGCAGTATTTCCAGAATAACTTTATTTTTGTTGTGTGGCATTAAATGAAAAGATCAAACATTCATATTAATATTAAAAATGTGTATTTATTGATAGATTTTTATCTGCTGCAAGAAATATATGCAGATATGCAGAATCCTTCGTGTGTAATGCAATAAAATATCTATTTAAAGTCATGATTAAAAGTTCTGTCAGTAATAATTCATCTTATTGTCTGACAAAACTGCGTCATAATCTTCTTTCTATGGAAGCCCCAAGAGGACACACTTCCATATATTTTTATTTGACTCTGTTTCCCCGTGACACTTGGTAAATAATTAGATAATTACTTATTGATGAAGATCTCCATAAAACAGTGTTGTCCTGTGATAACGGGTTGATTTCCGTTGTTTTTCTCGAGCTCTCAAGAAATAAACTCGTTATCACAGGAAAACTGGCGTCGTCATCTCAAGATAACGACAAACAGACGTGGAGCTCTCGGGAAAACAATCGGAAAATAACGCGTCATCATTGTATGCGTGCACGCCTGATGAGGGTCTCTCCAGGCTTTGATCAAATGTCCCTCGGATCAATAAAGTATCTTATCTATTTCTCTGATAGTTACTAGATTATTTTCTGACATGTAAATTAAGAAAAATGTAGATTAATAAGCAAAAATGGTCAAAAAACATTCTGGATTTCTAATTCATCTCTGAATAAACTTTTTTATATTGAACTGTCCTGCAAAGAAGCAAGGTGGTTAATAAATGAAAAAGTTTCCCCAGGGTGATTCACTGCTGCTGCTCTTACCAAAGTGAGACGTTTCAGGCCCAAATTATACCAATACATATTATCGGATCAACATTTTATGAAGTATTTTATCAATGTTCGGAACCTAAAAGCAAGAAAAGTCCAGAAAATGATCTTTAGAATAAATAAATAAAGCCCTGTGATTGATTGGTGAAGAGTCCAGGGTGTACCCCGCCTCTCGCCCAATGACAGCTGGGATCGGCTCTTGTGCCCCCGCGACCCCGAACGGGTTAAACAGTATAGATGATGGATGGATGGATAAATAAAGAAGTACGATAATTGAATAAGTGAAGAAAATAAATCAGGTCCCCTCATTCCCGATAAGATCCGCTTCTCAAAGCCAACTTCGTTCCTGGTGACACATCACCTGCTCGAAACCTAGATGGCGATACCAGAGAGGGCCAAACCTCAAACAAGAGCGCTCCTTCTCATCTCCCTGGAGCCCCCCCCCCCCCCCCCCTCTTCCTCCCTCTGTCTTCTTCTTCCCTTTCTTCTGTCGTGTGATTGTCAGGTTACTCTTGAGCTGCAGTCAGTTGCTCTCAAGTGCCTGCGGCGGGTGACAGTGCATATATGAATAAATAACTCGCCGCCGAAAGGACAGTGAAATATTTGACAATGTTGTCATTTACAGTTACTCTCCTGCGAAGCCCGGCTCTAGAAAGAAAAAGAAATACACACAGCCTCTCCATCCGAGTTTAAAATCCCTTCTTTTTTCATTTTTATTTATTTCCTCCCCTCAGAGCTGATTCCTCTCTTGAAGCTACACCGCACACAGAGGACTCTGGGGATTTTCACAGTGCGCTCATAAGTGGTTGTTTGATCAAATAGCCCTTATTAGGAGACTCTGCTGACACAACACATTTTTTGTATCAGCCGCGCCATCTTTGTTACTTTTCCGTTTGCTGGCCTTGCACTACAAATCTCCAAAAAGAAAATAAGGAAAAAAAAGCTGCGGGTGAGGGAGGGAGACGGCGAGACAAAGGAACCCTGTGGTGTGTGCTAGTCCCCATTAGGTGGAGTTGTGGGAGAGGAGTTTACCCTGCAGCCACACACAAGCTCACAGGAGTGAACACACATACTGTACTGGAATGATAATTGAGTGCACTTGGTATCGATCTTAGCCCTGCGCACGCATGCACACACACACACACACACACACATTCTTCTTTCCATCCCCCAATTGCCTCCCCCCCTCCTCTCCTCTCCTCTCCCCTTCACTTCACTAACTCTCTCCCTCCTTCTTTCGCTCTCTCTCATTCACATTCCTTTTATCCCCTCCCCTGTCTCCCTCCCTTCAGTTGCATCCTCCTCCTTCCCCTTCCTCCACCTCGTGCCTCTCCCTCTCTCTTTGACTTCCTCGCTGACCATGAGAAGCATCTATCTGTCTGTAATCCCCCCCCCCCCCCCCACTCCTCTCCTCTTTCGCTCTGTCAATCCTCCCTCTCATCCCCACCCACCCCCCCTCCCGCTCCTTTTCCAGTTTCTCTCCTTCTTCCTCCTCAGGTCTTCTGGGTTCTGATCAGCTTCGGTTCTGGACAGAAAATCACTACCTCTCACCCTTCATCCACCTCTCAATCTCCCTCCTCAACCTGTCACCGTGTCTTTTTTAGTATGCAGCGGGGGACGCGGCCACTTAACTGCCTATCTACCTCCCCACTGGTCCCCTCCTGTTTGGCCACTGTACCCACATCTCCTTTGAAGTGTGTGCAGCCCCTGTAACAAGGTGGTGGTGGGGGGGGGTGGGGGGTGATTTTGCATTCAGCCTTGGCAGGCTCCGGTGTGTTTACGAGGCAGATCTGTCATTAGCGTGGGAGCCTCATGCAATACATTGCACCAAAAACAGAGCCGTGCCGTGGGATGCATAATGGTAAACAATGCATTGATGTATGAGGGAGTGTAAGTATGATCGAAAGGTAACGACACCGGATGGGATGTGCAGCTGCCCCATCGAGTCGGATGGCAGCCGCCTCGATTGCCGCCTTATCAGAGAGCGTGCTGCTTTTGCACAGTGCATAATTAAAGATGATACATTTTCTAATGCAATCAGCGGGGTATTATTAGTCGGGAGCTTCAGTGGGTAGAAGCAGCCTCCAGTGTGCTTTCCACCGTCTACTAACCTGATGTAATAGAGTGAATAGCAAGCCTGCTGGATGTGAGGATTGGAGACTGAAATACTTCCTCAGCCTGTCCTCACTCACTCTCAGAAAGCAGCATGCAGGCCCTTTAGGTCAACCGGTGGAGGAGCAGAGAAAAAAGTACACAGTCCTGTGAAGGAGCGCTGCCTTCTGTATGAGTTTTATTAAGCTCCTTCAGAGCATTATCGTGCACTTGTGAGACTTCTCAGCGGGTGAACTCGCAGGTTAATGCACTGGCACACGGCTATTGTAAAGTTAAGTGTTACCTTGACCTTATCTCCACCCTGTCCACTCCTTCCTCGTGGACTTGTTGTGCACAAGTGCAGAGCCTCACTTTACTTCCCTTTTTCCCTCCTCCCTCCTCTTCCTTTTTTTTTTATAGATTTCTTTTTCAGAGATGTTTTTTTGTTTTGTTTTTAGAGACACTGCACAGACAATATGCAGAATGAGTGGGAGTGAATGGGTGAATTATATAAGTTGTAGTTAGATGAATATTTCAAGCTGACGTCGGCCTTTATATAAAAATATCACCCGGAGAGTCGAGGAGCTTTTTTTCTCTGACCGCAGCGACAGAGGAATCTATATTGATTTATCTTTCCTCCCGTTTATAGCCTCATTATAGGATTTGTAAACAACTATTTAATTTCCTCATACTTCCCCTTTATGAATGTAACAGGGTTGTGTGCCTTGAAGTGCAGCTTGTCTTTTAAGCAATATAATAGATCTACTTATCTATTAGTTTTGAGTGTAACTCTAAAAGTCTAAATGTTATGTTTACAGAAGGTGTCTGCACACTGAATTAAATCTAGTAGAAAGATTAAAGTTTAATGATTACTCCTGAGGAGGCATCATCTTTTTTTTTTTTTAAAAGGGTCCTGGCTAGACGATGCGTTCTCTCAATTTATGCATTAAACAAGTTATGCACCCAAAAACATAAAGAAAGAAATAAAGCAAAAAAAAGCAAACAAAGAAGAAATGTATTTGAATAACACAATCATTAGAATAATAAACTTAGGTTGAAAAATAAACTCAAAGGCAACAGAAACTTTTATGAAACTATTATGAATACAAAAAAAAAGATTTATTAATAGAGGTTATGGATTTTATGCTTGGTTTTAGATGATGTTGGTCACATAAGACTTTATTTCATTGGGAGGCAGAGCGTTAAGCGATACACTGAGATATTCTTATTAGACAACAACAGTTAAAATGACGTTTAGATGTAAATACAATGTCACTTTTCAGTCAAATGTATTACTGGTTTAACATTTCTTTCTAAAATGTCCTGAATGAATCTTTTCTCTGGAGGGAAATTAGACAAAAAGTCCAATTTAAAGTTGTTTATTATCGGCACAAAAATCTAAAAAAACATCAATATGAACCAAAATCTGGGATACATTGTGTGTGTGTGTGTGTGTGTGTGTGTGTGTGTGTGTGTGTGTGTGTGTGTGTGTCAGTCATTGATCTTTTGTCGCAGGTGTATGGAGCCTACCTGCCACTGTGTCCCATCCTAACGCATGGATACCTGTTTTGTCACCCCCTTACAGCTCTGGACTCCACCCCCTCTCACTTGCTACCCCCTCCCCTAAAAGGACTGTCTCTCTACCTCCTCACCCCTGTCTCTTTGTTATGTCTCTCTCACCTCCTCCCCCACCTAAAGGTGTTATTTTTTCTCTCCTCTTCACACAGCTCCACCCGTCCTGCTAACCACATCTCTCATCCTCTCATCTTTAACGCACCCATCTCACCCATCCCTCCCTCACTCTCTCCCTCTCTCTCTCTCTCTATCTCCCTTACGCTCCTTTCCTCCTGAAGTGACTCTCCTCCCCTGTTCTCCCCCCGACCCCCTCTCCCTCCTCCCCCCACAGGGCCCCGCGCCTCCCGCCGACCCCTCCAAGGTGAAGGCGGCCGCCTCTGAAAAGAAGAAGCAGGAGTCGCGCAAGGATAAGAAATAGGATACGGGGAGGGGCTGGGGCGGGCTCGCCGGCCGGCTGCTCCAGCCCGTGCGCCAGGCGATGGCCAAGTCCCAGCCCGAGCAGAAGCAGCGGGCCGTAGTCAGAAAGACAGAGAAGGTGGGGGGAGGAGGAGGAGGAGGGGAGGAAGGCTCGGGCAGGGTGCTGATGACCATCGAGCTGGAGCTGACCCGCAAAAACGGGGAGGAGGTGCCCGCCGGTGAGGGAGGAATAGGGAGGTCAAAGTCCCTCGGCCTCCTCTCCCGCCTCGCCAATCAGCTCACCTTCAAATAACACACCTATCGGGAGGCGGGGGAAGGCCAAAGGGGGGGGGGGGGGGGGGGGGGGGGGGGTCGAGGATAAGAGAGTGGGAAGTCTACTGAGGAGGCAGCAGGAGAGTTCAATCACAAGCCTACTTTACGCCCACTACAACGCCAAACCCTGAATAAATGAGTCAAATCATATCAGCTCTGGTCACAGGCCGAGGACTGTAGACGCAACCGTATGAGATGCAACAGATCTAAGATGCCGTGATAATCTCTTACCCCAGCCGGCAACCCCGACTACTTTTGTCAGGTCATAAGATATGCCATTTGAAGCGAGACCCCTAAGACGACGAGGGGTTTGATAACAAAATCTACAACAAAAAAAAAAAGCCACTCCCCCGGTTTTTCTTTTTGCCTTCCTGGTTCCTTTCATTGTGATCCAGCTCTCTCTCTCTCCAAGTGCGTCCGATATGCATCACCAAAGCCAAGCTGCTGGGACAAGCCAATTTGCCTTTTTTCTTTTTTTTTTGAGGCATCGTGTCAAACTCTAACTTTCTCCCCCTCAAGCTGATCTCCATTCTTCACCTCTCCTATCCCATTTCTCCCTCTTCCACTGTTTCATTTCTCGCCTTTTCTTGTTAATTCAAATTACAGAAGTGATTTATATGCTAACTGCCCTATCCTGTTTCTCTTCTCTTCTCTTCTCTTCTTCTCTCAAATTCCCTTCCCTCTTTTCTGTCTCTTCTCTCTCTCTCCTATAGATAAAGGTCTGACTTCTCCATGACTGCCTCCACTCCTCTAGTCTGCTCCCTCCTTTTCTGCTCAGCCTGATGCAACCCCCATTATTTCCTATTATCTCCACTCTTTCCAGACAGCACTGGCTGTAAGAATAGCCCTGCTATATCAGTGGCATTGGCGTCGAATACATTTAAAAAAAAAAAAACGTCTCACAGGAGACCCTATATGCACTCATTGGGCAGCCTTTAAAAAACAGTTTCAAGGCCTAACTATGCACATAACATCCTTAAGAGGAAACCCGAAAAGACCGTCCCTCTGTGTTTAGAGTCCCCTGAATCTCCCGCTTTAATGTTTACGACTCAATCACACACACTGAGCGGAGCTGCGAGCGCACTCTGGACTTCAGATAGAGAGAAAAAAAAAAAAAGAGAGAGACAGAGAAGCAGAGGAGAGGGATAGCGGCGGAGAAATATGATTCCTGCTCTCGGCCCCAGCACAGATAGAGGTTCAAGCCCCCGGAGCTCGGGGTGATTCAATCCTCTCAACATTTGAGCTAATGGAGGTTGTCGCCCCGTGTCCCTGCCCCGGCTAAAGGGGGGCTATTTCTGGCCCTATAAGAACGTACAGGGCTTACTGTAACAGCTGCACATTTTTCAGCCATCAAGGGGGGGGGGGGGGGGGGGGGGTGGGAGGGGGAAGAAGAGAGAGAGGCGAGTTTTTGCACAGGGGGGGGGCTGCCCGTTGTCGACTCGGCGGCCGGTGACTGACAACCTGGAATGACGTCACGGCCACAGAGGGCGGTCAGGCGCGTTCAGGAGTCTGACAAAGGGGCTTACGGGAAGAGGTGCAGCTTCTGTGCTCTCAGAGTTATTTTAGGTCCGGTTAATCCGCCTGCACGTTTCTCCTTGCCAACCCAAGGCTAATTATTATAGCACGTGCCGGTGAAGGGATATCTCTCTCGACATCTTCCTCTCTCTCTCTCTCTCTCCTCCTCTTCCTCTTGTTATTCGCATCTCTGGATTCATCTCCGAACTCCTCTCTCATTCCCTCTGTCCTTACGTCTTTGCCTTTCTTTATCTCTTTCCTCTTCCTGCCGTCGGGTGACTCTGATCTGCATTATTCCCCACCACAGAAAAAAGGCCTCTACACAATCCACTCCGCTCTTTAAGCCTCTCCTTATCTGACTGCCAAGCCTACAGCACAATGCTCTGACTCCTCTTTCCTCTCTTCAGTCCTTCCTCGTCCTTCTTCTTCTTCTTCTTCTTCTTCTTCTATTTTTTAAAACTCTGAGTCGGACATCTCCAAACCCCTCCCTCCGTACTGCCCAAATGATCGACGACTGCCAGCTCACTCGCCCTTCAAAACTCCACCACCCGCCAAAGGCATGTCCCCTGCCGGCCCACCCGTCCCCCCAGTCCCCCGTCCCCCCCTTCCTCCAAGCCAACCTTACTGTCTTGTTTCTGCTGGTCCGAATGCCAAAAAAAATGCTCTCCTCTGCCCCCTCCTGGCAAAGGAAGGCAAACATATTGGCAGAAATTCGCCTTTAGTTCTTGCTAAAGACGCCAAACAGAAACTCATAATCTAGCTAGCTCTCTTCCGGTCGCAAATACGACGTGTGTTTTATGTATATGTGTGTTAAGTTAAGAGTGTTAAAAAATTAGATTTGATATAAGCAAAAACAGTGTCACCCTAAGTAAAGCAAATAATGTATTTTGAAATGTTTTACACAAGAAACAAACAGGAAGAACGTGTTTTTTTCAAGGGAGGAAAATGTAGTTGCGTTTCATGAAAGATGTGATTATGTTTCTGACCTCGTGTGTTATGGAAGGTTACTGTGTGGCTGTCGTTTCTGTTTCGAGCAGAAGGTAAATCGAGGTTTTCCACGCAGTGTTAGAAGAAGAAAGGATTAAGGGTGAATAAAGGTGGGGTTAGCCTCAGATTCAGCGCGATGTGGCCAGGGAGTCAAAACAAAACAAAAAAAAAAAGGCGAGGGGAGGAAGGTGCTTGCTGAAGGAGAAAGCTTTGGTGGAAGAGAGTTATCTGACGTGTTAAGCCAAGCCAAAAATCCATATGTATCACCACTGATAGAGCCGGCTCTTCCCCCGGAGCTTTCTCTAAGAGGTGCTCCTTCTCCAACCCTGAGCCAAAGATGGATTGTGATCTGCGTGCTTGATATGCAGGGTGGATAGCATAGACTTGAATGTTCCTTTAAAATTCATAACAGGAATGGAGGTGCTAAAAAAAAAAGAAAAATCCATGTTTATAACTGGAGATCTGTTTCACTAGTCGCTGTTTAACTATCCAGTCAGATGGATTAGTTTGAATGTTTTCTTCTTTTTCTGCAAAGCCACACAGACACCTGACATAAGACAAACAGCACTAAAAAGCCTTTTAAAAGTGTTTTATATGTATTATGAACTGTGTTAGTCATAGTTGCAAAAATTAACCTTCCTTTATTTCAAATGACTGGAGCTTCTTACACCTTTTTTTTTTTTTTTTTTTTTTTTTTTTACATTTCTTTTTAATGCTTGTGATAAATCTAGAGCGCTAACAACTTTTGATGACTCTGTATAATATGTTGTAAAGAGACCATAAATAAAAAAAGCCCCAAGCGCAGCTGTTGTCAACAGAAGACAGTGAAGTAAACCCAGCTGAAAATGTCTACAGTCTCTTTCTTTCGCTTCCAAGTCCCAAGCGTTGTGAAAATCTGTCACGGTTTCTCTCTGCCAAGATATACGTTCATGAACTTTTCAAAAGAAGAAAATGAGATGCCCAACATTTGAAGAATTTGAATGCTGGCATAAAAGCACAACTTCTTAATAGCTATCTAAAAGCATTTACGAATATGCAGGACCTTATCTGAAGGTTTTTAAATTCTGAGGACGGACCACGAGGTAATTTTTCTCTCCTCTCTCTTTTTTTTTTTTTTTTTTTTTTTCAAACATTAGGAATTTAATTTTGGAATTGAACTTTGAAACTTCTGCTTGATGTCAGCAGGTGAGGGCTAAAATGGTTTCACCTGATAATGCCCTTTTTTTTTTTTTTACCCAGCTGTGTTAAAGTAAAGATGATTACAATAAATGCTCAGGGACCATTCACAACTTTTTCACATTTTACTGAGGGGGGCGAAATGAGGTGTAATTTTCGGAAAGGCTTAATTTTTCCTGACTTAACTTGCAGGTGGGTTTCAGTGAGCACACATAACCTTTTCGTAAATACTCTGCTTCATATTCCGACAGTTACACACACATTACAATCACAGTCTTTAACTGATGCCCGATGACCTGCTCAGCTTGCCACAGCACCTGAATGTCGTCTTTGTGTGATCCATCAGGAAACTACTAGCAAAGCTTAGCGGAAAGACTTTAAGTGAAGAAACAACTAACATGTCTCTTTAAAGTTCAAATGTTTTTCAGCCCCTCAAATTCACTGACAATCGAGCTTGTATACTTTGCAAATACTAAAGAAAAAAACGAGTGTTTAAGGAGTTCCTTTGCATATTTTATGAGAGTCTTTTCACCATGAGTTTGACGAGAAACAACAACATATTCCACAAACAGACACATCAAAAAAACAAATTAGCCTGTATTTTTTACATTTTACATGTGTTTCAATTGTTTGTTAAAAGGCTTTTTAAGTATTTAAACATGTTCCTGTGAACTGACAACAGCCTCAGACCATCTGTTTTTCCCCCCTGCTTTGCAAGGCTATGCTAATGGGCTCTTCGCTCTAGCTCTGCACTCTGTAAAAACAGAAATAACATAAAGGTTAACCATTATAGGAGGTGCAAGGATTTGCTTTCTTTCTGAGAGTTACACGAAGAGATAGACATCACTCATCGTCCGTTCAAAACATCTGAAAACGACTAGCTTAACCTCGCAAGAACACTGAAATAAGAGGCTAGCAGAGCTCTCTGAAAAGTCTAAAATTCGGTCAAGCAGCCCCCCTAAAGCTCACTAACAATTCCGCTAGTTTGTTTGCAAAACTCTAGATGTAAAAAAGTGATTTAAAGACAGATTTTCTTTGTGGAGCAAGGAAAAAAACTCCCCTTGAAACTTTGAATTATCATTTTAAATGTTCTACATGTGTAGCCTACAACAGATAAATTAACTGTCAAGCACAACAGGTGTATACAGTAGGAGTATTTTGAACTTTGGACAGCTGTAGCTTATCTGTCCTCACTGACTGCAGTTGTTAAGCTAAGCTAGGATAAGCTAATATTATCCTGACTAGGTCATGAGAGTGATATGTTTTGTCGTCTAAGATATAAATAAATATAAATTCCCAAAACGTTGAACTTTTCAATTAAACTGTTGCTCTGTTAGTTACATTTTTGTGTGTAGAAAAATGACATGTTGCTTTCTGGATTTTCATCAGTGTCTTCAGACGGTCATCAGCAGGAGGGCAGATATTTGGCTATTAAACATTTCTTTTTTTGGCAATAAATAGCAATGACAGGACTAAGAGTAATGTTTTTGTTTTGCTTTCACAATTAAAGTATTCAAATGTGTGTCCTTGACATGCTTAATTGTGTTGTAAGGCTAGCACAATTGTAGCCTAGAAGTAATAGCGCAGATCTGGTGTAATGCCAGATCCAAAACAATACTGGAAAAGCTTCTAGTCAAGCCAAACCATATAACCATCACAAGTGTGTGTTGTAGCTAAGACATTACAATTTATTCTAAAATGGGTTTAACATATAGTCTACCTTTATGTTAGGGGCAAGAATGCACAGCTAAACATGTGTTAGCTTACCCTTCCTCTAACCCCATTAAGGCTTAAATTAGCCTTTTTGCTTATTCCTTCCTTCCTTTATGTTAGCTTTGCTTACACTTTATTTTTTTAAGCAACAGAACATTTTGTGAAATGCAGTTTAATGAGAAACCTTATTCATGGAGTTTACTTTTTTTTTTTTTTTTCTCCCAAAGACATATGCTAAAGTCTTGCGATTAGGGAAACAAGCGAGCTAAAGTGTCCTTGAAAGCCTGTTTAGAGAGAAGGAGGGAAAATGAGAGAAACCTTAGAAGTGAGCACATTACAGGGTCTCATGCATTCATCAAAGTCTACAGCTAATAAAAGATGAGGCGCTATATGCTGTGTAGTAAGAGTCCAAATTGGCAACAAGTAGAAAGGCGTTTGGTAGTATATGACACAAGATCATTGGCTGCATCTGCTGTGTGGGCGCGATGGTGATGACCTGCCTTATGGTGTAAATATGTTGGACTGGAAGCCAAATGCAGCATTGTACAAGCTCTCTCTCTCTTTGGATACGAGCATTAGAAAGGCACTTAAATAACACTTCTTCTTCTTTGAGGATCAATTACCAAATGATTAAACAGTTTATCACAGGATTTATTTGAAGAACAGAGCTGCGGATTGGATCTGTGCTCTGAATCCCAACAGTTGATTCTCCGCCTGCGTTTCATTAGAAATCCTGAGGGCCACTATCGGTCCCTCATTATCACATTTTGTTATAAATACCTCATGTTATGTAGAGTGCAAGGTTTCATTTGTGGTGTTGACAGCGGTGATTGATGGCCTGTTGTTCTACATGCAACTATATGTGTGTGTGTGTGTGTGCGTTGTGAAAGCGGTGGGGGATGTTGTCAGCAGGTGCAGGTACACACATAGAAACCCCCTGTGTGTGAGTATTTGGGGGTGAAGTCAGGGCGGTGGGGGCGGTGGGGGATTGCATGGCTCAGGTTACCCTGCCAGGACGGAGCAAGAAGAGAGGGAACTGGATGTTTGTCGTGGGGGGGGGGGGGGGTGCCAGGCCCAAAAAAAGCCACAAGTGTCTTCAGCACATGGGGGCGGGAGGTCTCAGCTGTGGCGGGGCCCCTGAGCGCTGTCCTTCACATTACAACCTGCCAACGTCTGGACGTCAAGCATGGGGAAAGGGGTGAGTCTCGTAATTTATTTTTAAAAACAAAATAACGTCATTTAAAAAGACATGAATAAATGGATGAATGTGATTGTGACATTTTGTATTTCTGCTTGTACAGTAAGAGCATATGGCTCGGACATGCATCATGGAAAAACACTGTCTGCAGGGCTTGATTTCTCTAAGCAACACAATGCTACTTGTTTTTTTTTTTTTTTTTTTATAAAGACGGAAACATCTCAGGATGATGGCTTTGCCCCTCAATAAGTTTTGTTCCCGGCTTGCTGTTTACTTGCGTAATTACGTAATTTAGTTTTTATTCTCTCCATCAGGCCCGTTCCATTTAGCTTTATGGGAGGACAGGCTGGTAATCTTCCTCACACACAGTGGGAAAGAAATTGCTATGCCAGACACATTTCAGGCACTCCACCGGCTCTGTGCTCCCTCTTTGGCTTTTTTTGATTACTTTTTTCACTGTGTCACTCGCTCACGCTCTCCTCTCTTTCTCTCAACGTATCCCTCCCTCACTGACATGCACACGTGCTGCTAAGAGGAGACTGACAGCAGCAGATGATTTCCATGATGCACCATTCTTCCAACTGTTCATGACACACACACTCTCTCTCGCTCGCACAAATGAGGAACTTGCTTCAATGGGGGGGTTGGTGGGGGAAATATTTCCTCCTCCATATTCAGTGAAAGGTTTGCCAATAGTGCCAGGAGATTGAAATGAACCAGTGTACACAAAGTCCATTGTGCTCACACTGATGTTGTAATACATGGCTATGAATGTAAATGTCTGCTGCACAATGTGGCTACAAGCATGCGACTTCTTCTCTCCTACTTCCTGTGGAGGGTTTGGGATGATCGCCTCAGGGCCCTGCTGTGGCAAAATTAAACATGTTTTGACTCAAGTGCAAAAACTTGTACTTTTGAAAAAGAGAAATACTCTACTCAACCTCTTCACTTCAGTAAAAGTATACAAAGAACTGGCTTAAATTTACTCACAGTAAAAAGTAGTCCCCTGAAGGACATCTCTATCAGCTGTTTCTGTGCTAAGCTCTAAGCTAACTAATCCTCTCGTCATGTTTCGGAGACCTAAATCGTTGTAACTGTGTTCTGGTGGTCTTCTGGATTTTGATTTTTTGATTTTGAAGAGGAAAAGCGCCTAAATTTATAGTTGACCACTTTTTTTTATTCTTATAAACACAAAGGCCCAATCACAATCTCCACCCTTAAGACTAAACGCTGACCCTTCATAGACTTTAAAGGTATAATATGCAAGTTGCAGAGTAGATGTCTGTCATGGTTTGATCTGGTTTTGTGTTTTCAGAGTTTAGATTTTCTTGTTTTAGTGTCTTCTTCTTCTTCCCTGGTGTTTCTCGTTTCTCTTGTGTGTTTCTTTAAATTAATGTTTCCTAGTGTTGATTGTTTTCTAGTGTAGTCGTCAGTGTTTCCTGTTATTTTGTAATTTCGTATCCTTGTGTCCTTCTATGTTCTAGTGTGTCTTGATTTTACTGCCGCTGTGTGTTTCCCTCCAGTTTTGATTTCCCTCATTGTCTTCACCTGTTTCATTAGTCTCTCCTGTGTCTGATTACCCCTGTGTCTATTTAGTCTCAGTGTTCCTTCCCTCGTGTGGTCAGACCATCGTTGTAAGCTGTTGTGTTTGTCAGTTGTCGTATGTCGGTTTTTCTCGTGGCTCCCTGTTTTTGATCTTTGTGACTTTAACATTTTGAAAGTAAGTTGTTGTTGTCCTTCTGCTTTTTTTTGCTTAATAAATATTTGACTTAAGTTCTTATGGAAGCGATTAGTGATCAGAATTCAAATGATAAAGCTAATTTGAAAATTCAAATGCATTAACAGAAATTCTTTTTAACTTTCAGAATATGGGTGTATTGTTTGACTCAAAAATACAATTATGATTAATTTATCTAATTTGAATTTTAGTTGTCAACTTTAAAAATGCACATTCTTTGACTAAATTAAAATGAGGAAGAAAATGACATTTGCTTTATCATTTTCAAAAAATACCCCGCTAAATCTGTATCATAATTCAAATGAAAAAGCTAGATTCACCTCGCCACCCATCGTAGTGCGCGTTCTGCCCGCTCGCCTCATAGACCGTAAACATTACGTTCACCTGCCTGGGAGCTGGAGTCTGACGTCACTTTCCTGCGTCGTCCACTTTGCCAATTCGTTTTCGAGTTGGTTTGAATTATGATCACTTTTTAGCACGGCAAGTTTGAAAACGAAAAGCCAAAGACCTTTTAGTTTTCATTTGAATGATGTCATACAATATGCATACATAGAGAGTAAAAGTATAATGCAAACTGGATGACTGAATATTCATTTTAAATATAGGTCAAATAATGCACCTATAATCTGAAAATTAAAACATGTTTCTGTTACTGCATTTTCATTTTAAAATTAGCTTTTTCATTTGAATTATGATACAGATTAAGCGGGGCATTTTTTGAAAATGATAAAGCAAATGCCATTTTCTTCCTCATTTTAATTTAGTCAAAGAATGTGCATTTTTAAAGTTGAAAATTAAAAAGGGTCAATCATTTTATTTTTGAGTCAAATAATACACTCATATTCTGAAAGTTAAAAAGAATTTCTGTTAATGCATTTGAATTTTCAAATTAGCTTTATCATTTGAATTCTGATCACTAATCGCTTCCATAAGTTCTGCACTTAGAGGTCCACCTCCTTTTGTTTTTCCAACATGGCCCGTGACAGATGTCCAGTAGGTGTCACACTTTAGCAGCAGTCTCTTAGAAAACCAAACCAAAGCTTTTCTTTTTACTGTCCCTCAGCGCACCGCTTCCCCCTCCTCCCCTCACCCTCGCTCAGTGTTCTGAACGAGTGCAGCCGATTGCAGAGCTCATTCAGATATTCAGGCCAAAGTTGATTTGGTTGTTATTTGTTTCCAACGATTTTAGACCAAACAAAGTTCTCCCTGAAATGTACTCTAGCGAAGAAACTCTGCAATTGTGACACTACTTACAGCGTCCCTGAGTGGAGCGGGCCGTCACTCTTAGGGCTAACGGTCGGAGAGGGAAAGGTCACATGAAAAAAAAAAAAAGAACATTTATGAAACATGTTTGTACCTCTGAGCGAAACATAAACAAGCTGAAGGAAGGGCTGTCCTGTCAGTGTGAACACAGAGCTGAGGACAGAAACGCCAGAGGGAGTTTGACTTCACTCTTTTTTTTTGGAAAGTCACTACTAAACGATATATATTTAGTTAGTATTCAGTATGTGCTGCGTGTTTGTGACTGTGAGGGCTTGAGCTGGTATAGAAATTGAGTAATCCAACACACTATCATGACATCACACGTCTCATCCGTACAGTCCTGATACCTCTTTGATGGCGTTTTCTTCATGTTATGTCTGACTTGATTGTGATGCACTGATTTATACCCCAAGGAATTCTTACTTGTCACATCCACTTTGGTTGGCTTGACGTTATGTCAGTGTGTTAAATTATAGTTTTTGTATGTATATTTTTTTTATATATATATGGACCTGAAAGCACAGATATGTGTGTTCAAATAAAAGGAAATAAACTAAGAAGTAAAGATATCTGAGAACCCAATTTTTTACGGCCTTATACCTCACCTCTTTGCTGATCGTTTCATGTACATGCATATGAAAAATCTTGACTCCTTATAACTGAGTGATGTACCACACTGATTTGTATTTGTAATTTATAAAGAGGCCTCATTCTTTATTTAAGCCTTTACATAATCAGATAAACACTCCTCACAGTACATTTAATAACACTAAACACGTATTTGTACCTTCTCATTTCAACCTGTCTCTCTTTTTCAGTGTGGTGCTGAAAATGGAGGGAAGAAGAAGAAGAAGGAGAGGGACTTGGAAGAGCTGAAGAAGGAAGTGGCCTTGGTAAGAAAAAAACAAGCTGTCGGATCCCCAACCCACACTCGCTCTGCTCTGTGATTGATTCCATCGCCGCCGCTCCCAAATGATCGCCAAATAGCGTAACGCCGCAGACACCAGGTTTATTTAACGAGGCTATACATGAAAACAGTGGGCCGTAAACAGAAGTGGCAATCCAAGCCTGCTTAGTGTAGCCCGTTGTAGACGAGCACTAAGCATGCCTGTCCTCTCCTATCTCCTCCACCTCCCTCTGGCTGCTCCTCTTTGTGCTCAGAGAGATGCTGAATAATTTGTGGGCCACCAGCAGCGTGGTGCAGAGTTTTTGTCTTGTGCAGTGCTGTAGCTCTTTGAGGTGCTGTCAAGACTCAGCCAAGCGATGCCCAAGAAAACTGGGCTAAGTTTGGCTGCGCGCTGTATCTCTGATAACGCCGCGCTTGTCACATATCAAGTTGGCCTGTGACTGATTAAAGGAAAGAATTCCCTCGATGCTGTCAACACTACAGGACTAGTTGTGTGATTAAGCGTTTGTATTTAAGTCTCACCATATGCCTCGTGTACTTCAGTAAATTATATCCTGCGTTTTTTGACCCGGAATATACAGTATGTCAGCCTGTTTTTTCAGACCCATGCTGTCAGGTTTGGCTGACTGGTCAGTGGGGAAACAACATGCCATAATATGACACTGTAGGTCACCATGTAGCGTCAGTTCTGGAGCTCTGGCTTTAAGTTTTTCATGGGGTGTTGAAGTCAGGTGTTGTCGTACAAAGAGAGCTAAATCTTGCTCCATGTGGAGGTTTTCAGTGATGGATGGGTCGAACTAACACAGGAAGTACAGATTATTACAAAATGTGGGTGTAATTAAGAATTTTTTTGTCAAGTTATGACATCATGTTCTGTTGTTACAGAATGTGACGTTACAGACCCATTTTAAAGTATTCCATCCCAAATATTAGTCATGATGACGTTGAACCAACCTGTGAATTTGAACAGACCACCGCTACTCTCTCTCTCTGTCTGAACTTTTTCGATACTTTCGACAGAAGTAGTAGAAGCGGTAGTGGTACTAGACAGGGGCGGCAGTAGCTCAGTCTGTAGGGACTTGTGTTGGGAACCGGGGGGGTCGCCGGTTTGAGTCCCGATGCTGGCCATAATATGGAAGTGGAATGGACACTTCCATACTTCCCCACTCTGACATCTCTCCACTAATGCACGTCCACAGGTCCTGTTAATGCATGTGTGTGATTCGGGCCTATGCGAGGGTAAAGCAGGATTTCCCCTCTTGGATTAATAAAGTTTATCAAAATAAAATAACGGGGACTGTATCCTTAATGACACATTGTCTGGAATTTTTTTTAACTCACTCAATCAATTTCCTTCAAACTTCAGGTTACTTGATCGATTTACTAAACTCAGAAACACAACATAATTCACAAGATCTTTTTATGTGCAAACTTACAAGCTTTAATGTGTTACACTTTTAACACTGTAGGACAGTTTGCTCCAAGTGGACTTCTGGGTCTTCTAAAATATGACAATTAAGAGTATTTTTCTTAAAGATGGACGATTGCAGTGCACCAGTGTTACACCCTTACGCTCTATTTTACCATCACCCGGGTCAGTTATTAAACTCCCCTTTACAGCTGCAGCCTTACTGCTTCAACTCACATAGTAAAGTGTTTAATGTAAAGCTGTAAAAAAAATGATGTAGTTTCCCATTCATGATACTCCAAAGGAAAAATCCCCTTTTAAATAAATTCACTGGCCAATTAAAATGACTCTGTTCCTGTTCCTGTTCCACTGATGCAGCAACATTAAAAGGAAACCTTTTTTATCCCTGCAGGATGACCACAAACTAGCTCTGGATGATCTGGGAAAACGCTACGGGATGGACCTCACTCGGGTAACAACTCACAAACACTCATTAGCACCTGCACACAAACTCACAACAACAAAGGGCCGCAGTGATATCTTATATAAAGATGTAATCTCTGTTTGCTCTGTAGTGGAAAGCAACATCCAGACCGAGGCCAGGCATGACTATGGTGGCGTTAGATCCACTGAAGCATCCCCAGCTCACCTTGAGCTGCATTCATCTTTAATCCTTCAATCACACAAACATACAGTACTGCCTTTGATGCAGCAACTTCTACAATCCAGTAAACAGAGGCAGATTCAAACACACCATAAAAGTCTTTAAGCTGTAGGCACATTTGCTGCTTACCTGAAGTTTTTGGTATTGCAGCTGTAGTAAAAACTGATTTGATCTTCTTAAGATTAGTCTTTGAAAAAAAAGAGAAGAAGCTTGGGTGCTCCAAAAAATATTACAAGCTGTAAAAATGCCACGAGAAGTTTAAAGTAGCATCAATTTATGTGTTTTTCTTGTATAATTGTGGTACAATATGTCAGGTGTTTTCTTTAAATTAGACCTTGAAACTTTCAGGCTTTAAATCAGGATAAAATGTTCTATAATTTCACATCTTACAGTTTTACGGCATCAACTCTCAGATGAGGACGGCGGCTGAGAGTTTATTATACTTGCAGTGTTAAATAGGCCAGGCAGGGATACTTGATGTTCTGCAACTGTCGCAGTAAAACTTGCTTCTTTGGTGAAAATGGGACTGTTGTACTAAAATTCTCAGCACAAAAACAGAGACATTCTTTCCTTAAAAATTGCGTCTCTCCCTCAGGGACTGACCAACTCCAGAGCTTTGGAGATTCTGGCCCGAGACGGTCCAAACGCCCTGACGCCTCCCCCAACCACCCCCGAGTGGGTCAAGTTCTGCCGTCAGCTGTTCGGCGGCTTCTCCCTTCTGCTCTGGATCGGTGCCATCCTCTGCTTCCTGGCGTTCAGCATCCAGGTGGCCACAGAGGACGAGGCGCCCAATGACAACGTGAGAAACTGCTTGTAAAACATGAGCACACATCGCACATATTAATCACACAAAGGGCTACATGCAGGAACGCAAAGGCAACCACAATTACAGTAGACGATAATAAAAGTAAGACGCTAAATACAAAACAGTAACACCTGCACGCATCCACATTATCTGTACTTTCAAGATGGAGGTGTACATAAATAGATCTATACACAAGAATATTAACTTTACACAGGACAAGTTATGAAGAACAGTTTCAATGCCTTCCTAGAAAAATGTCATTTAAGTAAAGATTTAAAAACAGGAAATGAGTTTGTCAGCCGAATGTCCTCGGGCAGGGAGTTCAAGAGCTTAGAGGCGTTGATGGCAAACGCCCGGTCGCCCTTAGTTACCAGTCTTGACCTAGGAACAACTAAGGTGCTCTGGAGGATCTTAGATCACCGTTAGGAGCATAAGGTGTCACTACCCTTTGTAATGTAAGGAGGGGGCAGACCGTGTTGTGTTCTAAGGTTATTAAAAGGTAGAATGTGCGACTTTTTGATCCAGCAGATGTCGCCCTTGAGCTCCAGCATGAAACCAAAACAAACTGCTGATTGGCGACACCTCAACTATTCTGAAGCCTCCGCTCTCCTCCAGCAGCACACCTCCAACCCCCCCTCCAAGGAGTTATCAATTAGAAGGCATCATAATTAAACACCATTAAGCGCAAGCTGCGGACAAATTTGTCCTTGGCTTGATCTGCAATCGCCTGTGGCCTCCATCGTTGTGTCAGCATGCTAATGTTAGCGCACTTTGGTTAACTCATAGCTTCATATTTCATATAAATTGACACAGAATGACCGAGATCTAAACACACTTACATGACATCCAAATAAGCAGTGAGTATTTTCTTCTTCTTTTCTCTAGTCTTTGACTGAAACAGCTTTATACACGAGGCCGTCCCGTCCATGTAAACATGACGTAAACATGATGTAAACACGGCTCTGACAACAACACAGCTTACGGGACTCGAGCTTTTTATTCAGTGTAGACAGTCATGACTTAGAGAGGATATACTTGACAGTCAACGAAGGGAGGAAAGGATTTGGGTAATGTGGAGTAAAAATATACACATATTGATGTTAATCTTTAATCTGTATTACATTTTATTTTATTAATGGATTTAATCCTCGTAGCGCCATCCAGTATGACAACATTTTATGTCTGTTTCATTGGTGTATACATCAGAAATGGTGAAAAGAAACAAAAATGTCTCATGAAATGATCAAATGAATGCACAAGCCTAATGCAAGCTGTGCTGTTTGTTTAGACAAAAATCCTCTTATATTATTATTATACATATTACTGTATGTTTCAATCAGTTTCTCTCAGTGTTTTTATCAGAATAAGTTGACTACTTTAATTAATTGACGTCGCCCATAGTAACTTTCAGGGTTGTTAGCTGAGCAAATGGGAAGTCCAGAAAAAACATCTAAATGGATCCTTCTTCCTGTGTATGCTACATTCCTATTGGTTATCATTCTGTCATGCTTATAAACAATACAAGGGCTGATATCAACCAAGGAGAGCCCTTCATCCATCTCTTAAATCAAACGTTTTATTTTGCTTGTATTTTTTCACGATATGCGTTCATATGTGCAGATTACTTTAAAATTACAGTTAATACAGATTGCTCTCTGGAGAAGTAAATCATGCAGCTTTAGTTTTGCAGAACAGGCTTCCAAGAAAGATCACTAAAACAAATGTTAACCACTTTTATTAAGACAAGGCAAATTCCTAAATCCAGTGAAAATCTGAACATATCCATGATAGTCCTACACATCCAAATTCTAAACACACTTGTACAGACATGCTTACTATACATTAATATCTCTGATTTAAACCAAATCCTAAACCTAATCCCCCAGCAAAAAAACACTTTGGTCTATGTTTATCCTTCAATATGACCTCCACTTCACCACTACAGCCCTTTTCCATCTAAATCTCCTTTTCGAGTGGCATGGCCAAAATGTCCTCACGGCAAGGTCACGTGGACAAACTCGGAGCCAACAATCTCTACAAGACAGACAGAGTCAAAAGAGATCGGAGCAAGGGGAGGGGGCACGAAAATACAAAAGAAACAGACTTCAAACTCATTGAAACACGCTAAGAGTTTGGTCCTCTTAGTCTGAAAGATGAGATGCTCACACTGCCTGCCCCCCCCCCCCCCAATCAGTGAGTGTGACGTCAAAACAACCTGCTGACTCTGGCATCGTTCCTGGCATTAGCACGCAGAAATACTGAGACCAACCGCTGATCGAATGGAGCCAAGCAGCCATCCATACTGCATTTTATTGCTCCGAGTCATTATGCAATCATCATTCAGCGCTCACAGAAACCCCAGACAGCTTTAAAGCCTTGCATAATATACAGTTACATACAGTAGATAGACACGCAACACACATGCACACACGTGATAACTTTAATCTCCCCGCTATTTAATCTCTGCATTCAGCACTGAGTATGTACAGCTGGATGCTCCGGTGAGCCACTTCAAAGCTCCGACTGCCTCTGGCTCCGGCTCTTTGAGCTTTTAAATAACGTACATGCAGGTTTTCAAGATGAAAATCCACCTTAACAGAACTTTACATGTTGCTGTTGTCGGATTAAAACTTAATTTTCATCATTCAAACGGAGGTATTGAGCTGTAAGGCTGCATTGTCTCCTGCTGTTTTGGAAATGTTTTGTCCAGGCTTCTAAATATGATGCTTATGCAATCCACTGCTGGGCTTTAAAATGCATGTTTCAAGCTGGAAATTAAACATTTTTTTTAAGCTTTGTAGATTGAAATGTGTCCTCTCCCAACAGAGAAGCTGCTCATACATTTCTCTACAGCTCGAGGACAAATCTCTCCCATAACCAGAAGAGCCAAAAAAAGTGCTGAGCTTAAATGTGGGAAGAAAAAAACAAAATCATGTATAGACAAAACCAGGAGCTGCAAAGTGAACTCTGAATTGGAGGCAAATGTTTCCAACGCTGACAAGTGACTTTCTGAGGATACAATGTATTTCCTGGTTCAGAAGACGTTGCGATGCAACTGTCGAGAAAAAAAAAAAAAAAAAAAAAAAAAGGCATCCAAGCGGAAAAGAGCAAAAACATTGTGTTGTTGCTGTCAAATGAAAGCAGTATCTTCCAAAAAACTTTTCAGGCTTTAGGAATTGAGTTTTTCCTGGAGAACAGGACACACAGTACACCAGCTGGCAGATGCTTTCATCAGAAGTGCCTGGCTGTCTTGTTTGCATCAGAGGAGAGCTCGGCACATAACTACTCTTTCACTTGTGAAAATATTCAAAAATAAGACGCGTCGGAAATAAAAGTGCCATGCATCTGTTAAGTCTGGCACCGGTTCAGAGGGCGTCTCTTGGTGGCCTGACAGATCAGAGTGTGAGTTCTTGGTTTTCTGGGTTTCGGGAGACAGATGTTCACTTTGAGCGGACCGTCCAAGATGACAGGAATAGTACGAGGATTCAGCTCGGTGACAGCCTCTCCTTTTAAATCTTCCACTAAGACTGAGAGCTTCTTCAGGTCTTAACCCGTCTCTTGCCCTCCCGATGTAAAATGTTGCTCTTTTAAAACCATTAAGAAGTCTGTGAATCCCTTTTCACTTCACTCAGACTCACCAAAACATGATCCAAACTAAGTCCGTAACGACACTGACTCCCCCCCCCCCCCTCCTGTTATTTTTCAGTTGTACCTGGGCGTGGTGCTGTCAGCCGTGGTCATCATCACCGGCTGCTTCTCTTACTTCCAAGAGGCCAAGAGCTCCCGGATCATGGACTCCTTCAAGAAGATGGTGCCACAGGTGAGTTGATGCATTCTGTGTTTGGTGTAGTCTCGGAGCTTTGCGAATCAATAAGCCGTCCCTCAAGTAGGGCTTACACTCCCACTTGAGTGGAAACCTAATAAGCTTGCACAAAGAAAGAATAAATGTTTGAGCCAACTTTGGATTGTGAGTGTGTTTGCATAAAAACTCCTCTCGTGTTATCCACCTCCAGCGCTTCGATTGCCTTAATTCTTTAATCTATTTAGGCTGTTTTCACTCCTTCCTTGTCTCCTTTATCCATACCTGTCTCTGTTTCCTTTTTCCGCCTCTCTCTATCTCCTCCTTTCCCATACCTCTACACCCACTGGCTCCCACTTTTTTTTTTTTATCTCTTCTCCCTCTTCCCCTGACTAAATCCGCTCTCTGTTTCCAAACCTCTCTGCTCCCCACTCTCCCTCTCCCTCCCCGCCCTCTCCCATCCTTTTTTCTGCATGCCAGCAAGCGCTGGTGATCCGGGAGGGGGAGAAGATGCAGATCAATGCTGAGTTTGTGGTGCAGGGAGATCTGGTGGAGATCAAAGGGGGAGACCGCATCCCAGCTGACCTTCGAGTGATCTCCTCTAGCGGATGCAAGGTAGGGGAGGGGGGCTGAGCTCGCCCTCGGGAGTCTTGAGGTGTCAGTGGGATTACAGCAGCTCAACTTCCTATTTACTTTTTTTTTTGGAACACTTTCCATCAATACCTTTAAATAAATCATTTTTCTACATGTTCACTATTTTAAATTTGTGTGAAGGCATGCGGAAATTTGCTCATTTACGAGAATGTCAAACAATCAGAAAATATTGGAACAATTCACCCTGACAATAAAAATGTCAGCAAATTTAGGAAAAAGTCAACTTCATGATAACATTTCACATGCAACCACGACCGTCAACCTGCTAGTGGCACTACAGGAAAGGTCATCAGAGAATATATCCTCTGAGAAATTAGATTTCTGTACAAATTTGAAAATGGCCTCCTGTAGATTTGGGACTTGCAACTGTCTCATGAAGCAGGTTTGTTGGCGGTATAAATGTGGCCTTTAAAAGATGAATTCCTGCACACTGCTCTTGCTCAGCATCACCATTTATTATAAAATACACACCTGTTCGGTCCCTCTGGACTGAGAGCACACTTGACAAAAACTCCAGGGGGACGTCGTGTATTTTCAGATAAATAGTGTTGCTTACCACGAGCAATGTGCAGGATTCTCTCTTTTCAAGGCTCCACACATTGAAACTCTGACATACTGTTTTTACTCAATGAAAGTTGAAGGATTCATGTTAAGGATTAATACTGTAGGGACCATGCATAACAAAGCTTAAAGGTAATTAATTCAGTATTTGGCACAACATATCACTTGGAACCATAACCTTAAATCTGCCACTTGCACAACCGTTATGATCTTTAGAATTGACATCCTCTAATCCTTAATTTCTGCACAACATGTCAAAAGGGGTTCCTGTGGATTTTGGAATATTATATCTCTATTAGAAAAACAACTTTGGTTACTGCAGCTTCCTGAGGATTATTTTTCTGGGAAGCAGGAATATGGTTGGTAAATTTGTTAAGCAATCAAAGACATACAGGCATACTGTACAGTATGACATCCCCAAACCCCAAAAATGTAAAGTAGTTGTAATAGTCATGGTAAATACTTGATGACTCTAAACCTGCTCGTTGCACTTTATTCACAGTCATAACAATATTCATCCTCTATGAACTGTACATGACTGATTGTAATTTCAGCGTCTTGTGATTTATGGAATATTGATGAGGATTTGTTTAAAGATTTTTCACATCTTTTGTGGTTCTTGATATGATGTGCTAAATATCTGCGAGACTCCAAAATCAGAAGGCCTCATCCTCTGAGGATCATGAATGCCAATATTTTATGGCACTCTTTCCAATAGTCTCCATTTAAACCAAATTCTAGCTACAGATTCTGCAGGAAAATACATAACCTGAAGGCACGGGACCAGCTTTTGGTATTGGAAGTGCTTTGATTTTCGTCAGGTGTCCATGTTACAGTTAACTTGTGTTTCGGTAGGCGTTGATTTTATAGAGGAAAACAGACCATGTGGGGAACAAAAAGGGGGAAATGTGATCCCCAAACCCATCAGCACTTGAGGGTTTAGCTGAAATCTTTTTACAGATAACAGACACACCATCTCTCAACACCAACTCCATTCTTGCTTATCAAATTAATGTTGGACTGTAAACAATAGCAATATACAGAAAAATCGAACTTTTGGCTGGAAGTCCTTTATCGCAAACTGCGTGATACACCGGAAGCCCTGAAAAATGGGCAGTCGCTCCCAGAGGCATCTATCATGGTCAGACGATAGGCCCAAAAACGACTTAACCTACTCGGCAGAAAAGAGCGTCAGAAAACATATCATCTGGAAACCATGAATGTCAATGACCAAGTAAAATGCCCGTCCTTTCTTTAGAACTAACAAAACAAACTGTGGATCTGTTATATTGAAAACCTAACAGAAAAGTAAATGTTGGCACCATGACTATCAGTACAAAAAGCTCTCCATGCAGTATTTGTGAAGATATTGCAGTCTGGACTAGAGTGCTGAGATGTCAATATTTAAGGTCTAATGTCAATCTGTTATTTCTCTCCGTAAACTTTCGGTTTGCCGCAGGCCAAACATTTCTGCAAAATGTCAGCCTTTTAGCTCAAACAGAATGTATTTTTTGAGTTTGTCCAACTGGAATTTGAAGAGATTCAGTGCTATAGATTTATTCTCCTGTAGAGGAAAGGGGGAAAAGCCTTAAAGAGCGTTTTGACAGAACAAGAGTGTTACAATATTCCACTTGTTGCTGATAAGTGCTGTTTTTTTTTTTTTTTTTTTTTCATATCCGCCCTGTCAGTCTCTCCTGTTACCTCACACTGCTTCCTTTCCTTTTCTCCCTGCGCCTCTGAAGGTGGACAACTCCTCTCTGACGGGAGAGTCCGAGCCCCAGACCCGCTCCCCGGAGTTCACGCACGACAATCCTCTCGAGACCCGCAACATCTGCTTCTTTTCCACCAACTGTGTCGAGGGTCGGTAGGCCACATCTGGACAAGATTGTCTCTTATCGCTTCTAAATGTCTAAAATGTTTGGTTTTTTTTGTACAGCCATCTGGAGATCAACGTAGTTTGACATTACCACCCAGCCATGAGTGGATTTATGTGCAGGATTTATCAGAAACAGCATTTTCTCCATGCTGCAGTACAACATGTGTGGTTATTGAATTTTTGAAGCGGGAAGATTAGTTTGAGTGTTTTCATTTAAGATTTAATTGGTGGGAATTTTAGGGTTTTTTTTCCCGTTGCTGTGGATAATCAACAGGGGATGTAATAAGCATTTTAATGGAATTAACAACCTAATCAATTTGTAAGGTATAAGGTAGAGTGAGTGGGTCGTCTTCAGTGAAATGGAATCACAAGAGGGTGAGCACTTGTCTTGTCTCAGCCTGAAGGGGATCCTCCACTAGAACAACCCTCTCACAGGTTGTTATCTCACTTATTACCAGACTACTCACTGAAGAAATCAATGTGTCGACACAAAATACTGGATTTGGTATTGATTTAAAAATGATTCATCTCTTCTAATAAACAAACAGTCTGATGGGATCTACAGTTAGAAATGGGTCCACAGCAACGATGAACTTTGTAGCCGTCTAAATGAGCTAACCTAGCTGCTACTGCTCGTAATAATGAACCGAACACTTCGACTGATTATGAAGTGAGACGAGGCTGTTGACATTTTCTTTTTCATTCATTAGTCTTTCAAAACACCATCGTATTCCATACCACCTTCAGTTTCTTGTACTTCTCAGTCAAAGCGTATACTTGTATGTGTCCACCACTGTCATCGTCTCCGTTCTCCCATTTCCACAGTGAACAGATGAAGGCCTAGTGCCTCGTGAAGCCTTACCCGGAGCAAAGAAACCTAAAGGACATTTTTGTGTGCCGACCTTTTGTCTCTTTCTTGTTGCTGTCGTGCACAATTTACCGTGTGTTTCACTGTGGAGAGTGCTCCTCTTACAATTACAGTTTGTCCTGCTGTTCTTTTTAGCAGTTTGTTTTGCTTGACAGTGGTGAGCTATTGAAGGACAGCAGACAGCTGCTATGCAAAATTGGCCAATCAGAATCAAGCATTTAACCCAGCTGTGTAATTACGCAACCTAATGTAAAAATTAATCCAACAGTTAGTCTTAAATAACAATGAATGCGTTCACTCACGTCTCATGAAAGCGCTAAAGAAAAGAGAAAGCTGGCTCTGAACTGCAGGGCTCCAATAAAGCAGAACATTACCGCGGTGACGTTTTGAGCACATCAGCTCTTCATCAGACTACTATGAAAGTGACAACAGATTGAGTATCCATCGTGTAGATACCATTATGAGATGTTTCCTTGACCTGAGAAACAGTTGAGAGAACGATCGAGCATGAAGCTCCATTCAGCTGCTTTTAAGGCGCTTTCAAATGGTTCACATTATTCTGATCAGTGCATTGACTCACACCTTTCTTTCCACAATAATGAACTTTGCCGTCTTATCGTTTACTGCTTGCTTTTCCTCCCTCTGTGTCGGAGGATTTGTGAAAGCAGATTAAAAAAGCACGTTTCAACAGTAAACTCAACTTATGTCTTGCAGTGCAGCCAGTTTGCACTTTACGCCATTTAAGATTTGTTCCTTTGATGTCCTCTTGCATCCAAGTACAATGGGGGAAACGCAGTTTAATTCCTGTGTTTGTTGTGCTCACAGCATTAGAAATTACATTTTAAAAATTCAGCAGCGACATTTTCCCTTCAGACTAAAAGTCCGGTTTTACCGTCCTTTCCTCTGAAAAATCCACAAATCTTGATTTAAGCCCCGGAAAGCGAGGTGTGTGGGTGACATTACTTGTAATTTAACTGATTTAGATTCTTTTCTCACTCCCTCCGTCCTCCACTTAGCATCTGTTAAGTCCACCCGACCATCAATCACTCCCCAACACCTGTGATCCACCTCCATCCATCACCACTCCTCATCCACCCTATCAACCCTCCCTCCTGTTTACTAAATACAACACTCAGCTCCTGCAGTGTCTTACAACCTGTTAACGGTCATTTGTCTCTTTATATATCGCCGTGAGAGGCAGAAACATTTAAAAGAGTGACATCTTCTTGACAAACCACTCTGAGAAAGTCCTGCTTTTCAAACATGCACAGTCTTAACTGTTTAAGTGACACATTTAATCACCCTCCTCCTCCTCCTCCTCCTCCTCTTCTTCTTAGGTACGGCCCACGGCATCGTCATAGCAACCGGTGACCGAACCGTGATGGGTCGCATCGCCACGCTGGCGTCGGAGCTCGAAGTGCGCCGCACGCCCATCAACATCGAGATCGAGCATTTCATCCACATCATCACGGGCGTGGCTGTCTTCCTGGGCGTTTCCTTTTTCATCCTGTCGATCATCTTGGGCTACACGTGGCTGGAGGCCGTCATCTTCCTCATCGGCATCATCGTGGCCAACGTGCCCGAGGGACTGCTGGCTACTGTCACGGTGAGTAGTGTGCACGGCTGTGTTTCTCTATTATTAGAAATGCTCAATGAATGATGTTTTTGCTGGTTTTCATCTAAACAGGTGTGGAGCTCATTTAGTTTTTTTAATTGACATAATGTCCTCTCACACTCTCTGTTTGTTTGTGCTGTAAGAAGACAACTTTCACTTCAGTTTCTAATACATAAGGTCGCTCATGATATTTTAACGGCACTTCTTGGGTGATGTTTATTACTAGTTTAATCCTCGGTTGTCGTTAACTATAACACTACACATACTGAATAAATGTACCTTCGGGTGTGGGTAAGTTAAAGCCCTGCTGTGCGTCTCATACTTTAATGTCCGTCCTTAACATGGCATCACAAAAACAGACAGAACACATAAAAAGTTATACCTCACTTGTCTGAAAGCCACATCACGCCCCCCTAACCGTAACCATGGGCAACCTTAAAGGCAAAGTGCTCAAATGTAAATATAAATGAAATGAGCGTTAAATCAAATAATGTTATTATTATCTCAACCTGAGGAAAATAAAGATCTATAAAATAAAACTTCACAAAAAATAAATCTCATCTCCGTCTTACTTACTTCCCTTTGTTCAACTGAAATGTCCTCATTTCAAAGGTTATGAAAAATAAATCTCATCCCCATTTTACCATATTCTTCTGGGACAGAGAGATGAACTGCACTATGGATTAAAGAGTGTGTGTTGCAAACTGTTTTTTTTTTAATTTTTTTTTAATAAATGCAACTGAGCCTTGGACATAAGTTGTGTCTAAGTATATGAGTTATGGAGGGTGCTGTAATGATTGGGTACGCCCTGATTGTTTTTATGTATATGAAGTTGCTGGTTAGCTTTTTGGTTGTATTCATCTGATATAATTAGCATGTGTGTATTGACTATTAATCTCTATGACTGGTATTAAACACAGGGCTAACAGCATCGTAAGTTCTTGCTAGCCGGTTAGAGTTACATTAATAGATTTATTTTGCAGTTTGAAGCTTGAAATACGTTATCTTGCAAGTTAAAACCTAGTCAGGTCATCAGAGATATTTAAGCATCAACTGGCTAGTTAGGGCTCGAGTATAGACAGCTTTTTTCCCGCTGGCTCCGCTCACGACCTTAGAGCCCTTCTCACCTGCTCGTACTGTTGCTAGGCTACGAAGGTTGTCTTGCAGCACTTCTGCTTCTTTTCGTAGTGACTTTTAAGTCTGTTTAAAAACTGCTCCATATACTTGAATACAATGTAAAGGAATGGTTTTGATTGGTCGGTGAGAGATCAGTGACATTGACGGGCCTGGCGGTGTTCCATTGAGTGAAACTAATTTAAAGTGAGAGCGCTGCGAGAGCTGTGACAAAAACAGTTGAATTAGAAAGCATTGTTGCACTTAGGATGCTGAACTGAATTGGTTTTATATTGAAAGTGTGCGCTGGCAGCTCAGTAAACAGCATTAGCGGTGGACACAGGCCCTCTACTATCCAGCAGGTTTGAAGCAAAAGGAGCATCCATAAAAAAAAAGTCCCTTCTCTTCAACACACAACAAAAATACACCTTTTATGAAATGCTCCTTTTAGCTCTGTTTTGGTCGCCACAAATCCATGAGAAAAATGCCTCCAGGTGTTTTACCTTCTTCACCAGCTGTCTATTAACTTTGGTTGATTAGTAATTGAATCAACATTAATTTAATTTAATCAACAGGGTATCTGTTTTCTTGCTGCGCAGGTTGCTTACAGCGTATAAATTCACTTCTTTGCCCAAAGACAAAATGTGCTGGGGGCCTGAAATAAAAATAATGAGCTAAAAGGGGCTCAAAGGCTCTTGGGAACTTAGGTGGAAATGTAGGCTTTGATATTAGTTCTTCGGAGTTCTATTTTGTCAGCTGTTCCCCATACAGTCATTTCATCCCTTGGTAACAGACAAAATATCGATTAGTGCAGCTTTAATCAAGCCAGTTGTTGAGCCCCTGATGTTGTGCCTGCTGGCTCGCTGTCATGGCTTACTGGCACACTTAAATGGAACCCAGCCATTGTCAATGTTATTAGTTACACCTGTGCTCTTCCTAACTCTAATTTACCTTCAGTGAATGTTAGCTTTGGCGCTAATGACGCTGCGGTACACAGCTAAGCAGGTGATTTATTACTCACCGCAGAAGTGGAAGTGCATCTAACTTTCTCTGCAACGATAAACGAAGCGTGAGCCGAGAAGTACGCCAGTTGGCATTTGAAATGCCATCAGTCGGCATTTCACTGGTCCCAGAAAATAAATTACCTTCCACTGACTGGTTTCTTTAGTTGCTTTGGCTTTAAGCAACACCAGGAGTAGTGAGTGGGAATGTTTGTTTGTGCTGCTTTTGATGTTGTGTGAGTAATACGGTCAATGCGATACAATGTGTGTTGATGTGTCTTTTTACAGCATATGGAATAATGTCTATTCATCGTTTTTTTCATGTGTCTGTGCACCTGCTGTTAACCAGCCAACCAAAACACACTCACACATGCAAACACAGCAACTCACTCAAACGCTTAAGGCATCTGGACCACGCATGGTTTCACATGCACAAACACTTGAACGCACCGGTGCGTACACATGCTCTCTCCCCTCGTTGACTAACAATCATCCATCCTTGCTTCTCCTCCTTCCTCCCTCTCTTCTTGATCCTCTTCCCTTCCCTCACCTCCCACCGTCCTCCCAGGTGTGTCTGACTCTCACTGCCAAGCGAATGGCCAAGAAGAACTGCCTGGTGAAGAACCTGGAGGCCGTAGAGACTCTCGGCTCCACCTCCACCATCTGCTCCGACAAGACGGGCACGCTGACCCAGAACCGCATGACCGTGGCCCACATGTGGTTCGACAACCAGATCCACGAGGCTGACACTACCGAGGACCAGACTGGTGAGACATAAAGAGAGAGAGAGAGAGAGAGAGAGAGGGTGGTGGTGGGGGAGGGAGGGAGAGATGAAAAGACAGAGGGAGGAAGGAAGGAAGCAAAGAGAGGAGGAGAGATAGAAAGAGAAGATAGAGAGGAGTGTGGGAACGCAGAAGTGGGAGTGTGACCACCTGCTGAAATTCATCTGTCCAATGTTCACGCCGCCAACCGACATCGCTGCCCGCACTCGCGCTTGGATTAATTGAGCTGCAGTATGCGAGGGCGGAACAACCCCTCAGATACAAACATGTCTTTTCCCAGAGTCCCCCAGCAAGAGTGCTGCTGCAGAACCAATCAGATCCAATGTGTCATTCCAAACAGCGACGAACGGAGCCAAATTTTTAAAGAAGCTGTTAGCAATCATAAAAAAGATTTTGGAAGAAAAAGTAACAGGTGCTCTATGCATACCAATGAGTGTTGAGTCAGACGATTGTGAAATCACACAATGAATAGCCGGCAGGGTTGAGAAAAGTCAGTTCAGCTGAAACAGTGGAGGCGCTTGAGGAAACACTGTGTGTTCATTTTTCAGACGAACCACACTTGTTTTTGCAGCTTTTTGCAGGTTTTTGCAGGTTTTTGCAGGTTTTTGCACATTGCTTTGTCAAGTTCAACAACTGCAGCCACAGTTTCTGCTGTGAACTTCGTGGTGCTTGACGCTTCTGTATTCTGTTTGCACAATAACAGGGACAGTGACCACTCCACAGAGAGGATGAAAAAAAATAAAAAATGAATGCAGGCGACTGCAGAAGACTTGAAGGGTCATTTTCAGTTCGAGTAGGTGGAGGAAGGAATGAAATTTTGATGCAGGAAGTTTCCAAACAGTGACATTTTTTTCCAGACATTTAAAAAATGAATGTTATTTGACTGACTGGAGCATGTGATTGCTCAACTTAACTGACCTGTGTTGTTCAGCTACAATATCCAGTGCTACTCTGTGAACCGAGAGTTAAGTCTGTGGCATAAATACTGCATGAGCCCTACTTTAAAAAATTTTTTTTTTAAAAACAGTCTAACACAGCTCCCTCTTCTATTCTCCCAGGTTTGGGTTTTGACAAGAGCTCTGCTACTTGGACTGCTCTGTCTCGAGTGGCCGGTCTGTGCAACAGAGCTGATTTCAGAGCGGGACAGGAGGACTTCCCCATCGTGATGGTATATTCCTCCACCACACATATATACACACAAACACACACAAACACACACAGACTGTAGAGGCACTACAACTACCTTTACAAATCAATGCACTGCTGCTTCAGCCTCATGAATTATCTCTGCCCTCTTAGGCAGTGGGGTATAACAGGTTTAGTTTAACCCAAGGACGTTATGCGCAGGCCTTTTTTACACTAGGATGAAATAATGCATGCACATTATTCATAAGACATGATTCTGCCTGCATGGTTTGCCGGTAGGGTGAAGTTAACAGCATCAGGGCAGTGTCAGTCCAGCCGTCACTCAAGAACAAGCAGATGTGGAAGAAGAATTCAGTCCATTTCAGATAGTAGTGCAGCTCTAATTCAATTAAAAAGAAAGAAGAATAGTCCATTATTAGTAGGGGAAACATTATATTTAATTGTGCTACATTATCCATATCCATTATACATTATTAGTCACAGTCCAGGAGAGCTAATTTCCCTACAACCCAAAACCAATTAGAACACATACCTTTACACCTGGGTGACATGTTCCTTCACTGCAGTGAGCTCCGATTGAGTAGCATCGTTTTTGATGCTTTTAAAAATAAAAATAAAACAAGATATCTCTGCCCTAATAAAAGCACAAGCACTCAGTGAAGAAATCCCTTATTCCCATTATACCCGTGTGCCCCACTGATCAATTACATAACCCACCACATGGCCGTTGCAGTCCAAACAGCACTGTCACCTTCAACAGCAACAGGCTCCATTTATGCAAGCTAACCAGGTATAGTGACAACGCTTGCAACACTTTCCCCTCCCCTGATATCTCCACACATGGACTCCACCCCCAGCCTAGAACAAAACTTTTGCGCAGGTCCACAATTTGTATTCTCTCTACAGAGGTAGAAGAGAAGCTGGTTTATACAGGGTCACAAACCTCCTCTGGTGCTTGATTCATGTTATATTTTGACCAAAGCACAGCACAGATGTTTCATTTAGACCACAGGGGGACTGTTTGAAAAGGTGGAAAAGGGGGATAATATGGCCTCTTTAATAATTTAAATCATAAGAACTATTTTTTTCAGCAAAACTACCCCTTTCAGTAACACACTTACATACATCTTATAGTTTTTGTAGTGGCTCAAAGAGGGACTGGGGCTCTTTTTGCGCTTTATTTCAGCACAAGTAATTTGTAATATCGCACCTGGAGGTATGATGCAACATGGCGTAGCAAAGCAGGGCACTGAGTGATGTACAATATCCGGGAGTTGTTGGCACAAGTAAGACACAAATAGGTCAAAGAGGGAATCAGCTAACAAACACATTAAATGTTCGAGCGTCAAATCAAAGCACGGAAGGCTGTTAACAAGAAATCGAGGCTCATTAACATAAGTAAGTCATCACATACAAATGAGCACAGTCATTTATCAGAACAATTAAGACATGAAATACAAGGGTCACACATCAACAGACAGTTTATAACAACATGGTGACATACGCAGTGTAAATACCGACCAAAATAGACCAGGCTACACACAAAGGATCCATCACAGTCGATACAGCATTTACTGTAAATAAATCAGGTAAAAGGAAATGAACAATGTGCTGCCATGCTTTAATCAGGAGGGAAATAACAACATCTGGTATCTCTGTTAAAGCTCCTGTGAGGAACTTTAGGTTTTTGTGAATTTTGGCGCCCCCCTGTGGACAAAGTAGTCAGTCTCATCCCTTTGCTTTTCTTGTCCTGTTTTCTGACAGAAAATCTGATCCTGCTTTCATTTCACAGTCGTATGTGTCACTAGTTGTAAATATTCAGTGGAAAATGTAAAAAAAAAAAATAAAAAATAAAAAGTCTGTTTCTTCAGCATGCTGTGAATCGTCTTGTTCGACACTTACTCCACACTAGCAGCTACAGACATTAAAAATGACTGTTTAGAAATAACCAATCTTCCCTTTGATGGTCTTGTTTTCTTCTGTAGGTCATATAGAGGCGTCACTATTGATTTCTGTTTCATAACCAGCTAGAAACTCCTCACAGGGGCTTTAAAGTAAATTAGTGATGAATCACTCTCATGCATGAATCATACATCAATAGCCTGAATTTCATGCAATTTGAAATAGCAGCGTGTCTTTTAAAGATCTCCCACGACATGATAAATATTATTTTGAAGGAAAGTTCATGTCTTTAAGTTCCACCTGGCTCACCTGTAGTTACGTAGCACACTGATGTTGCAGCTGATGGAGCTGTTAAAATAGCATTGGGCAATTACATGAATTGATGATGCCGTATCTTAAAAGTAAGGAGCAAAAAGTAGTCGTTATATCGATTTTGTAGATACTTCTAATGTAGTGGAGTACAGATAAAGGTCATTTTATGCAAAGAAAGTGAAGTACTTTGATTAAATTTCTTTCTACATACCACCACCTCTAGGTGAAAAAAAGTGCATACATATTTTTTAATGATATAATGTCTTTCCTGTTATTCAAAGGATGTAGCATCTTTAGCTGTCATACGCTCACAGCACAAAATTCCAGATGCCTCAGATTTTAAAAAAACTGCTATGAAAATCATGAGAGTGAAAAATGAATCTATGAGCAGACTATTTCAGACAACAACAGAAAAAAGTGTCTGAGCCAACTCAAACTCTTCACCTGGAGTTTCATCTTCTTCCTTCTGAGAGAAGATTCAGGGTTACTCAGACCGGGCTGGAACTCTTTAAACATTCATTCAGATATCTGAATAACATGTAATGTAGGATGATGTGCCAAGGCGTTGCGGCACAACGGCTGTCAATACGTCGCTAGGTTTCCCTTCCAGTCGTCAGCTGGTCTCCGTCACAACAGCTGCTGCATTTCCACAAAGTTGCATCACATTTGAAAAGCTTTAATTTTCAGACGGTTCTGGAGTACACATGCAAACGAAATAACACACACAGACTTAAGACGGAAAGAAGAAAAAGCCATACCAGCTAGAGTGGGACAGACATACCTCTTAGTTGCAGTGAGTCACCATCTTTGCCCTCCGCTTCTCCCATTTAAGGAGAGTAGAATGAATGAAATGGCGTTCACTGGTGGTGGTGTGTCAGAGTACGGGTGTGTGAAAAGTGAGGCAAAAGATCTAATCTAGTATGTTAGTGATATGAGATCACTTCAGTAGAGTCAAGTTGAAGCCCTTGTTGAGTAAATATACTTGTTTTGTTCTCTGTGGCCCGTCCAGCCTCACCCACATGGTAAAAAAACAACCAGTAAAAATGGTTTGTCAATACCTCTTGACACTCACACTGGTTTACACGCTTAGCCTCCCTCTCACACATAAACACACACATGCTGAGGATAATCCAATGCACCCCTGGAAATAACTCCCCCATACTGCTACACAAACACACACACACACACACACACACACACACTGCTCGGTCTGTGAGTCAATAACATCCCAGTGTTCTACAAACCTGCGCTACACTGACCTGAAGAAAATTCTGTGTGGCTCTCAGCGACAGGGATTACAGCTCCTCGACTCCGGTGAGAGCGCTCCCTGCCACCGCTGCCTCTCCGCCCCCTCAAGCTGCCCGGGCATACCTCCCCTGCATTAAGTGAACAGCCATATCTCCTGACAGCACTCAAACACAGCAGTCAAGGCCCGAGCTGCACTACCATTACAAACAACAAGTCCCCATCTGCACCCGGAAAAACAGAGAAAGAGAATTTCCTTGGTCTATTTACTCATTCATGGAAAAGAAAAGGCACAAACCAGGACAAATCTCGTGGAGCGCGCGTCCTTGTTTTTGCGGCTGTTCATGAATGAATAAACAGGAACAAAGAGAAATCTCGTCATGGTTTCGGCCCCGGTTGGCGCCAGGTCAATCAGTTCAGCGTGGGTTTTTAATAAATTGCCTCCAAGACTAGGAGGGATTGCTGTGGTTATTACAGGATTTTTATCAAGGGAGGATTTTACAGGTTATTATCAGAGGAGACATTTTCTCCTGAAAGATTCAAGCACCAAACAACTCGCTCCGACACACAGGCTGAGGGTGATAAACCTGCAACACAACACAAAAACAAATATCAAGAATGTGCATCTGAAAAGGGGGATAAATCAATTCTGAGCTTTACACAGCGGGCGTCTCTGTGTCAGTGTGTAGATGTCTGCATGTGCAATTATTCAACACTTTTATTCTCGTGGAGGTTTTTCTGGATGTTTAAATGTTTGCACAACAGGTTTTTACAAGTTTGTTAAAATATTCTCAAACTAAGAGTACATGTTTTGATGATTAAATGATGCCTGCTACTTATTAAAATCAAAGCCTTCTCTGCAAACAACTCTGATCAAAAATCATCAAAACAAAAGAAAATGATGAAGTTTTTATTCCTTAAAGAATAAATAGACTTGTAAGCTGCAGCTTAAGTAACTACTTTGCTATTGATTGACTAATGTGTTCCTCCAACAATATTCTTTTCCCATCATCGTGTGAACTTTTCTTAAAAACAGAGTTGTGGTCAGACTTCAAGCATCTGTGATGAAGATGATGCTCAGAAAATGTTGTATCATTAATAACAACTTCATGGAAGTTTAAAAAAACAACAACTTTTAGATGCAGCTTAAGACCGTCGGCGCTTCTTTCCACAGCAGAGTGATAACCACATGCAGTGAGACACGCTACACCACCTTCTTAATATGCATATGTGAGTGACTGTGCTAATGTGGGTCTGTGTGTGTGTTTCCCCCCAGAGGGAGACAGCAGGGGATGCGTCAGAGTCGGCTCTGTTGAAATGCATCGAGCTGTGCTGTGGGAGCGTCCGTGAGATGAGAGCCAGGAACCCCAAAATGGTGGAGATCCCCTTCAACTCCACCAACAAGTACCAGGTACTGCACGCCACAGCGGGGTTACATCATGGCTTTTTTTGGAAGTTCGGATGGTGCAAGTCTGTAAAAAAAAATAATTAAAGCTCCTTTAAGGAGTTTGTAGTCGGCTATGAAACAGACTGAAAACAAATGTTGAAGTCTCTTCATGAGCCGCAAAAAAAAGTCCATCAGCATAAAGATGGAAAATTTCTATATTGTAAATATTAACGCCTGGAACCCTTGCTGCTGGGTAGGTGTGAAACAGCAAGCTGCAGAAACAGCCTCTGGTTACATTTTACACCGCTCATATTGAATATGCATGATATGTTTGGCTGACAAAATCAGAAAAGAGATAGTGTGTACTGCTTTGTCTGGGGGGGGGGGGGGGGGGGGACTTTCAATCTAAGTCACTGCACTTAAAGATCTTTTGTAAAAAAAGAAAATGTAATTTTTAGCTGCCTGAATTAGCGGTACATATTTTTTATTCTTATTTCCATTATTAAACCTAATTTTGCACTTAAAGAAAGAAAAGAAAGATTAGGATTAAACTTCACGTTAAACTGTTAATGATATGCAGAATGTATATGGTCTTTCTCACTTTCTTTATTCAACATAATTCCTCCCTAAAAGGCAGACAGATAAGTGTGTTCATGAGCTGCTGTATGTTTTGTATGTTGTATGATTTGTGTCCTTCCAGTCGGCCCCTCCTCTCTTATAAATAAAACAAACACACTTACCTCTACCCATAATCCTGTGGTGCAGATGTTTGTGTATATTCAGCTGAGGCTTCATCTTTGGCCTCTCAGAGAAGGGAGATAAGGGTTAGTGAAAAACAATGTTCTCACTAAGTGATTCAGGCTTCGAAGCCAATTTGACAAAGTTCCCAAAACCAAGTAAACCCACAGAAACTTTTTTTCTAATTTTGTGAAATAAGTGTAAATTAAAAGAGCATTAACATCCCATTATGAATGTCCAAATAGCTCTTATTGGGCGGCTGTGGCTCAGTTGGTAGAGGCGGTCATCTCTCAACCAGAAGGTCGGGGGTTCAATCCCAGCAACATGTCCGATGTGTCCTTGGGCAAGACGCTTAACCCTGAATTGCCCTCGCTGCTTTATCGGCGGCGTATGAATGTGTATGAATGGGATTAGTTACTTTTGATGGTCTCACTACATAGCAGCCAAGTGTGTGAATGTGTAGGTGTGACCTGCGGTGTAAAAGCGCTTTGAGTAGACAGAAGACTAAAAGTACGTTTACCATTTAAAAGAGCCGTTATCCTCCCCTTAGTGCATTAGAGCCACAGTAAGAAATGGGCTTCAAAAATGCGCTAGTTCGCTTTCTATATTGGGCCCACCACACCGAAGCTATTTGCTGGATCAAAACAATTAAGTTGAACATTTTTGGCTTCATGTTTCACTGAGCAGCTTTCATAGGAATAAAGGTGAAAGGATGTTTCCAGTTCTCCTGACCAAACCATGAATGTAACTAAATCACAAAGTTGTTTTGAGTCCTGCCTTATGAGCTGGTAATAATCGTGGATTCCAAATCTGAATATTTAAATTAAAAAAACAACAACGAGAGACGATAATGAAATAGATACAGAGAGAGGGAATCTGCACATACAGTCACAGTTACATAACTCCTCATTTTGCCTTTATGTATGAAAATGTTTTATAACTCTGTTGGTGCACTTTAAACTGATTTTCTAAAGAATGCATTTCCAAGTCTTGAAAAACAGTTTTTTTTTAAACTTGTTTTGAGTGTATCATGCATATTCATTTTTAACCTTTTCATCCGGAGAAGGCAGCCTGAGCACGCACGCTCTTTAACGACCCCCTCCTCTCTCATTCTTACCGCTCGCACATTTATACTTGGAGAGCGCCCGACAGGCCACAAACACTACATTGTCTGGAAAGCAGTTTCATTTTGGTTGGATGTTCTGTTGCTAGACAAACATTTCCTCTGTCAGAGATGTTAACAGCCAGGCTGAGACATTTTTGGGGAAATGTGATTCTGTGCACTGCTCACTGCAGCCGACGAAAATGATGCAACTCAGGTTGATGACGAGCTGGAGTAAGACAAGAGGAGCTGCTGTCTGATGAACTGGCTGTAAATCAATAAAATGAGTCAAAGTATAAGACTCTCTATGTGATAAACAGGGATTCAATTTTAGAAAACATCAAGATTTGCAAATGCTTTCCCCGACCGTTCTGACGACTTTAGAGAATAAAATATACATAACATAAACAGCAACGACAACAACTAAAGCGTGCAGTTTCCTGGGTGGTATTACTCGTTTTTTTTTATTGCACACGATATTTCACAACAGCCTCTACTAAAGGGTCTGAAGTTAAGCTTTGCAAATTCCAGTAGGAGTCGACAGCAACACGAAAATGAAACTTTGATATTGAACCAAGAGCGAGTGAATGCGGCGAGATATGTAACACCTTATTCAAGGGAACCGCCGCAATTAATGCAGAGAGGAGTGTTTCTGATTTTTACCACACCCAGTCAATCCCTCTCCGTCTGGAGAATTGAACCAGCAAATGAATAACCCAACAGGGATAGTGGTACGAGCAAACAAAGGAGTTCCTGCATGTGTTTGGTTGCACCTGACTTTAAATAGGAGTGTCTGTGTTGAGAGCGTAGGAGGAGGGGGGGGAAAAAAAGCAATTTTGTTCTGGTTTTCTTAGATTAGATATGCTGTGACTCCGATACAAATTACCTGAGGTAGCATGTGTGTGCTCATATGTGTGTGTGTTTGTTTGTTAGGGGAGGAGTAGAGCCGAGGTGTAACACCACAGGAATACATGTGAGAGTGTGAATGAATCGTCCTTCAACACAGGGAATACATATGACTTGCATTGTGCACTCAGTCATGTTAGTGTCCAGGTTTTTTTTTTTTTTTTTTTCCATCCCTATGACACTAAAAGATGAGTGTTGGCATTGACCTGAAATCTAATGTTGAGTGTTACAAAGCTGCATGTGGCGTCAGAGCCTCCTTCTTACTGTAGCAGACGCTTTTTAAGACGAGCAGGAAACAGAAAGTGTTGCTTGAAAATCAATCCTTTCCTGTTAAATCCTTTCCTCTCTTCTCTTTTTTTTTTTCAAGCTCTCTGTCCATGAAGCGGAGGACAATCCCTCTGGCCATATTCTGGTCATGAAGGGAGCTCCGGAGAGAATCTTGGACAGGTTGGTTGATCAATAATGAATCGATTATGTGTCTCACAAGTAAGGCTGTACAATGTGTTTTCTTGTTTTTCATTTAACTATTCATTTTCTTCCAGGGATATCGTGAAAACAAACCCTCCTCGGAGGCTGATAATATATCTGTGTTTGTTGATCTTATTCTCATGAAATCCCATAAAAAAAAAAAAAAATCGAACCAACTTGAACTGATCCTCGTAATAAGTATTGTTCTTTATCTGAAACACATTAGAGCAAATAGAAACTACGAGAAACCATTTAAGGTATCAGTTAGTCATGCTGTTGATGCACTCTTTCATCACTATGACACAGTATAAGTTCATCTGAGTAAAACATGTATACGCCGTCCTGCTGTCATCATTACTCACTGGAGCACCAAATGTGCTTAATTAATCTGCTGGTGAAAAAAGTCTCACAATAGATTCACATTAAACTCCTGTTGGAGGGCTGCTTGTTCAAAACTACATTACCCAGCAGGCAATGGAAAATAACCAGCGCCTTTTTAAAATCAAATGAATGGATATATTTTCTTTCCTTCTTTAGCTGATACTTATACATTTGTCTGTAATATAAAGGTTCAGTGTGATCCACATACCAGCATGATTTAAGAGAAATTTTGATAAAGTAGTTTGAAAGAAATTCTTTGTTTCTTTGGAAAACTGCAAAGTCATTTGTCAATATAAAATGCAATGAATAAGGATCAATTAAATCCAGTGAAGTGTGCACCCCATGGGTACCTTTGATGACCAGATGTAATACATTGCATTGTATCAGTTAGCCAAAGCTGAAACCTTCAAAATAAAACCAATAGTACAGATAACTAGCAAAGCAACCAGTATTGAAAAACACCTGTATTATTCTCTAAATGCTTTTCATTATTTCCTATTTATAATATTTGGGTAAGGCTGAGATGCTGAAGGCCCCCTTTTTAAAAAAAATCTGATTTAATCAAGATATTTCTGTTCCCCAGAAAAGAAATAAGTAAGTAAGCTGGTTATATACACATCATGTAGGTTCAGAACAATTCAAAAACAGCACCCAGAATAAGAGAGATATACTGGCACACTTACTGGATGCCATAAGATCACCTGAAGAAAATCTCTGGTCAACATGTTGTGTCTAAACTGTACCTTCTTAAGCGTATTTTGGCGTCGTTCCTAATCAAAGAATAATTTCACTCCAGTATTGGCTTAAATCTGGCCCAGTGTACCACGTGTTGTAATTCCTGTATTGAGTTCACTCTAACATTTGGATTTGGATCAAATACAACTGGCGAGCCCAATGGCCTACTAAGTGAAGTCTTTGTGCAAAGATTAACAATAATGCGTAGTATAACATATTCTGAGTGTCATTCAAATCCTGTTCTCTGTATTAGAAGTGCACTTTCAGAACAAACAATGCTCCTTCTTAAAGCTCGGTTGGCACATTTTGATTGAACTGGGTCTCATAGTTCCACCACCTTGTGTTATTATTACCTCTACACCAGCCAATATCGCTGATTGATTTTTTTAATCTGATAAATGCTTTACAGGTGCAGTACCATTATGGTCCATGGCCAGGAGCATCCACTCGATGAAAACTGGAGTGATGCTTTCCAGAATGCCTACATGGAGCTGGGAGGCCTGGGAGAGAGAGTGCTCGGTATGTTTCACACTAACATGTTTAATCAGCCTGTTAGGGAAACAGGAAGCACAAAGAAGCAGTTAAACACAGCTCTTACCTTTTATAATCACCTTGGTAAAAGAGGGTAGTTAAGCCAAATGTTCCCACAGAACTGCATCTATTGCAGGTTTTGGCACTGCAGACTTAACTAGAAAGGCAATGGACTCAAGATTAAACCTCAAGTTTAACACAGGTGGTTTAAAATTTGTATGTAATGTAAGGATTATGAGTTTTTAAATGATTTTTTAATTTAACTCAGGTCGGACACTGCACTAAATTCTAAGTTGATTTGTTCAGGAAATAACATTTTCCTTATTAAATGCCAAAGACAGATTTTTAGGTGGAAAGAAAATCATCAGATGAAGTTCAACTTTCCATATCTCTTAAGTGTTCAGCATCCAAACTCTCTAAATGTCATCGTTTTGTCAACCAAGTAAAAAAAAAAAACAAGTTACCTTGCTTCTTTTAAAAAGTGCCATAGGTAACAATTATGTGCCATCATCATTTTGTTAGAGTGGGTGTCACTTTTTTCAAGCAGTTAAATGTGGAATAGTGCCATTTCTTTTTGGGAGTGAAGCTCCTGAGTTCATGTAAATTATTAAACCTCACTTATGCCTTGGGTGATGAGGATGATGTGTCGGGAGTTTTCGTGACAAAGAAAGGTTTCTCTGCTTTTAGGCTGAGCCGGGCTTTTCCTCAGAAGCATTATGTTTTGCTTTGCTCCATGGGGATTCAAGAAGTACATATTTCAAGGGCTGTGGATCATAAATTCATGAAAGTGGTGGGTTGGTTTGTATTTCATACCTGCAATAACAAAAACTACATCCAATATTAAGAATGATATGTATACTGTTAGGTAAAGATCATTGCAGCCAGTAGGAAATACATTTTGTGAAGTTGTATGAAAACAGAGATCCCAAGTCTTTCACACCATATTTATAAAGCTAGTGTTTGCCTTTAATCATTTCATCAATGATACTGATATTAATAAGTACAATTAATTATAACAATGATAACGATATTGACATCAACAATAACAATAACAACAATGCTATGGACAGCAATGAGTCAAGACCATACTAACCCAGACCAAGACATACCCAGGGCCAGGGTGCTCTGAGACTGAGACAAGACCAAGACCTTTGGGGATTGCGACCGAATCAAGACCAAGACCAAGGCAGGGCGAGACCGAGACAAGAGCAAGACCATATCACTGAAAAATCATCATCTTGTGTGAGGGGGCGTGTCCCTCCCTAAGACCGTAACTCCGGGAAGGTTGCAGCCGTAACCAGGGGATAAAAATCTAAATACAAATTAATTGAAGTTATTTGTTCTTTCTTCTAATCACAGTAATGTTGTAGAAAAATAGCCGGTGGTGGTCTTGACCGGTCTTGATTTAAAATCCGGGGTCCACTGAGTCTGAGATCGAGTCAAGAGCCAGTAAAAATGCTTTCGATTCCGAGATTAGACAGAGACCTTCAAAAAGTGGTATTGAGACCAAGACCGATTTCAAGTACTTCATCACAAAGTTGTTATAACAGTAAAATAAAAGTAATGATGCAAAAGTAACGACAGTAGTAAAAACAATGGTGATGATAATAATAGATATAGTAATGTTAGTAATAACAACTACTGATAACAGTAACATCACTTAATAGTAGTAGTAGTGTAACGGCACAAATGGTTACAATGAAACTTAAATAAACACTGAAAATGGTTCTAATACTGAAACTAACAATGTTATGAATCACAACGCTAATCATTGATCCAGCCAGCGCTGAACGGGCCCTTTGTCATGTGTTTTAGATGCAGCTACATGTGTAGGTCACACAATGTAAATTTGATGTTGCTCCAATGATGCCTGTCACACAAGGCTTTCTGCCTCTAACCAGTATGCTGCACTTTGAGGAAGACTTGATGTTAGCAAGTGGTTGTGTTCAGATGATCAGATTGGAGCCAGTAGGTTTGAGTTACAACGACTTCCAGTTTTAGAGCGAGACATCCAACATTTTTGAACTGCCAATGCCACGCCATTTAAGATTTGTACATGAGATGTAAAACGTTTTATCCTTATGGTCTTTCCAAGCTATACACCAAATTTGAAGTGAATCAGACAAATGCCGTGGGAGGAGTTGGACAAAGTATTACCCATGTAAATTGCTGAAAATGCACTGTTATTTTAACAAAATTTCAAAACGGCAGTGTGGTTTACGGTATGGGTCCAATTGTTTTTTTTGTTGGTCTTGAGATGAGACATTAGTCCACCAATTTTTATAAATCTAGGATGAATGTGCGTATACCAAAGTACTTTGTTTTTAATTATGCTTATAGTCATTTTTAATGTTATATACTATATATATACTATATATGCACACATACGATATTGGAACTTAATCTTGAAACGTCACTCCTTGGGAATCACTGGCTTATGGAGCCTTTAGACTTCTCTCATGTTAGTTTCTCTTTGTAGTGTTTTACTGTAAATATCTAAACAAAGGTACACTACGGTGTCCTTATTGTTTCTTTGATGTTTCTGACTGAGGGTTATGAAAAGCTTGTCTACTTCAGCTCTACTAAGTGCCAGTTAAAATGTCAATTGATGTAAAAGCAACTAAAGCAGCCGTATAAGCTGAGATATTATATTTCATTCTTTTATGAACCCTCGCCTCACTGATCCCGCTTCTCTTGCAGGCTTCTGCCACCTAAATCTGTCTTCATCGCAGTTCCCCCGAGGATTCACCTTCGACGAAGAAGACTCCAACTTCCCCACAGAGAAGCTCTGCTTCCTGGGTCTCATCTCCATGATTGATCCACCGCGTGCCGCTGTGCCTGATGCAGTGGGTAAATGCCGCTCTGCTGGTATCAAGGTAATTGGTTCCACAGATTCAACCTTCATTGTAGTTCATGAAAAGCCTTTTCTGAGGGCTTCATGTAGCAAGCTTTTTAGAGGAGGGATTTGCATGTCAAATGTCTTTACAAAGCCCGGATGATAACTGATTTAGGGACCCTGATAGATAATGATCGGTGGGTAAATGAGGCTCTGTTGCTCAAAGGAAGCAGCTGATAATATGTTATTGTAAACACTGTGAAAAACACACTGAGGCATTAGTAATAGTTCTGATGTAACCTTCGGGTTGTAAAGTTCTCCCCAAGGTGTATCCAAATAAAATAAATCTCACAAAAAACAAGGATCTATTTTTTAGGTGTTAATTAAATGTTATGACACTTGATGAAGATAGAGCTGAGTATATTCTCATATCAGATGAAGAAAAATGTAATTTGTTAAATGCAGATTCCGTACATTTAGTACAAATTTTCATCAAGTGTTAATGAACTGCAAATAGACACGGAGCAGATGTTTTGCCAGGGAAGTAATAAGCCGGGCTGCAGGAAGGTTAAACAACTTCCAACAGAGATGTAAATGGATAGTGAGCAGAATGAGTCGGTCTCGTTTGGGAGGAGGGGGGTTGGGGAGTATTGCTGATGTGGAAATGGGATTTTGCACATTTAATTTCAGTTACAAAGTTATCATGCTTCCTTTGATATTGGATTTTTTGAAAGACACACTGTAATTGGCTTAAAAACAAAACGAGTGAGAAGTGGAGATCTTATCATGGCCTAAGTGAATAAATGGATGAGGAGATATGCTCAACAAGGCTGTAAAACTGATCAAACGTCTGATAGAATTTGAGGTTTATTTTTCCATGAGTTTCAGCTGCCGTATATCAGTTTTGACTAGAAAATTATTTTTAATCTAAAATTGGGACACGTTTCATTACGTGGGAAATGTTTTCTGTTTCATTAAAGGTGTAATAGGGAATGTGGGCGGGTGTTACCTTTTAATTAGTGGTTCTACACCTTCATGTGTTGTTGGAATTAATTCACTCTCATAAGTCTTCATCATTATTTTAAAGGTTTATGTAATAACTGAAGTGTGTGAGAGCGTTTGGAGGTATAATCAGAGACTATGACGTTGTAGGCAAATGTGAAACATAGCTATGGCCTCTCTCTAAGCCAGTATCTATTAAGATATGTGAAAACCTTCAGTCACAATGCTTTAATCTCATTAAAAGTGTTTTATGTGTTTGCGAGAATTCAACTCTATGCAGATGATACACACTAATTTGCTGTGAAGAGGTACCTCAACATATTACTAAGAATATGTGTGTTCTATGAAGTCTTGTGCAGAACATGTTTGTCTGTTAGAGCTAAAAGAAGACAATTAAGTTTATGTTTCCTCATGAGCTCAGGAAGAATCTAGTGCACATGGTCTGCTGCTTTGATTACCTTTTAATGGATGTTGCTCTGATGTTTCTGTACAATGTGCATCCTTTGTCCAAAGGCTTTGGTGCAATAGAGACCGCACTACTATCTTCAAGACACCCTCATTTAGACTGCATTCTGCTGTTGATACTGATGGTTTTTAGGGATTTCAAGAACGCTCTCCATATTAATTTTTAGTACTTCACTTTTCATATAATGTTCAAATGCAATATTCCAGATGTTCACAATGAGCAATTCATTGAGATTTATGCGGATGCAGTTATGGTGTAATTCTACATTTAGAGTAACCATTGGTTCATAATCCACATTCAGCTATCTCTACATGAGATTCCTGTATAAATTGCAGCTGTTGCTCACAGATTGGGCAGATCTTCTTCTTATTGGAAGATTTGTGGTTTGATCCCCATCTCCTTCATTCTCCATGACAAAGTGTTTTCTATAATTCAGAACCCTAAGACAGTGTGCTCTGTGTATGAATGTGTGAATTAGAGCATGTTAACATGTAGTGTGACGTGCTGGAGAACTAGCAAGGAGCTTTATAGATGTAGACTATCAACCAAATCCAACCTAAAAAATAAAGGTCCTGTTCTTTCTCTTTCACTTTAGCTTTATTATATATTTAGCCTTTGGCCTCAGAAATGGAAAAAAAGTCATTCTGTCAGATTTGAAGAAAGCCACAATTAAACCAACTATACACCATATTCTAGTGCTGTCAGGATGATTGAAAAAATAATTACATTGTGCAAGTTGTGCTACAGTAACTAAGCACTTAACATTAAAAAAGTATAACTGCCTGGAAGGGAAATAAAAAACAAGTTTAACGACACTGTCAAGCTGTTTCAGATTTCTGAAGGGTAGAACTAGGGACGGCGAGTGTTTTTGAAAGTTCCACCATTCAGCAAACACACAGTATGATTACTTTTGTTTCATAATTTGACAAGTTTTTTCACAACCCTTGTACGTATGTCATCCATGGCAAGACTTTGGAGTTGACTTCCTGATTTTAACCCTTAACACGTATTTGCAGCATTCTTTTCTTGTGTAACTACAGCACACATTTGAATTTGAATCCTCTTTGATTTATGGGACCTTTTTGTGTGCTTTCAGGTGATCATGGTAACGGGGGACCACCCAATCACGGCCAAGGCCATCGCCAAAGGTGTGGGCATCATTTCTGAGGGCACTGAGACGGTGGACGATATAGCGGAGAGACTAAACATCCCTCTGAGCCAAGTCAACCCCAGGTGTGTTCAATTGTGCATGTGCATGTCAGGGCATAAAGATACTAGCATGAGATAAGTCTGATTTCTATCTGTAGACGTGATTGAAGAAGTTTCAGGAGACTGAAATGTCGAAAGTTTTATTGAATGTCATCAAGGAGAAATAAGGTGAAGACTATCCTTGAAACAGCAGCTGCCTTCTGATAAAGCCTCTGGGGGAAAAGTCCAATTTCTCAGGGCTTTGGTTTGGCAATAGGTTATTCAGATAAGCTATAAAGAATATCCAGGCCAAGACATGTTTTTGCTTATACTTTGCGTTTTTTGCAGTCTCAAGAAACTCAAGATGAATTGAGTAGGAGTTGACAGACATTTTCTACAACTGGATTTTAGTTTTCAGTGTTTTCAAGCGTACAATCACTCAGACTACAACAGAAAACCAGACAGCAGAAATCTGTTTATATACATTAGGATGAACACAACCAGTCGATTATCTAAAAAGGTTTCTATCTTGGGAAAGAGTAATCAACCTACAGTAGTTGATTCGTATTGGCCAGGCTAAAGTTTAAGAAGATTTGATTGGATACTGGATGATTATGTAAGGATTCTCTTCCCTAAGTCAAGCTAGGTCACATTGAATGTTCTCGGCTTACACAAGTGCATACCTGAAAGGAAAAAGTTGTCACAGTGAAGAATGAAAGTTGAAATTCACCTTATATATCTATAACCTTGAAATCCCTTGGAGATGGAGACAGCATTATCAGGATAGCTGTGGAGTCTGAACAACAGAGAAAACGACCTTCTCGAGTTGGAAACTGGCCTGAATATACTGTGTCATCTACCAAGAAACCTCAACAAATGGATCTTTTACAATGAGATCAATACTAAACCCATATCTGCCCTTTGGAAAATAAAGTGGCCGGTCAACTTAGCTTTGTATAAATACTGAAAAAAGGGGGGAAACATCTGGCCTGAATCTGTCTAAAAGCATGTCTAACGCTCATAAATTAACCTGATGAATCAGATATGGATTAATGTGATATCGCCTTTTGGAAAAGCATCCAGTACAAAGTATTAAAAAAAACTACTTAAAGGCAGGGTTGGTCATTTTCTCCAGATACACTTTTAAAGAATTTGGTTGAAATTGTCTTTAGTACATGTGCTCTGACAAAGAGAGTCAGGAAGTCGTGAATTAAATGTAAATATTAGGAACCAGCGATTTGATAATTGTATCATACGTGGCAAAATGACGATATTTTGCTATATCGATATTTTTTCCCGCCTCTCTTTAGAGTAGTTCAAGGCAAGGGGAAAAAAAAAACTCCTCCCAATCCGTGTTTTGAAGCAGATTGGATGTTTCAGCAGAAAGACGGGAGGAAGGTAGAGCATGGCTTTAGGGGGTTTCAGGAGGCCTGTGCTCTGTGAATGGTGTCAGATTCAATGCAGGCTGGTAGGTTTGCACTGAGGAGATCTGTTATTTTATAAGAAACGTGATTTTTTTGTTAAAAGCAGAAGGAACCTCAGGAGGAGTGACAGTTGAGCGATTTCTTTTCCAGCAAGTACAGACTTGCTATAGATGCAATATGACTCAAAAGAGGACAGACATGAGACTGTGGAAAATATGGAAACCAAGATGACATATTGAAGAGACAGGAATCATGAAAAGAAATCAAAGATTGGAATCTGCCAAAATATACATCGTGCCGTACCCCAATATATTATTCACCTTTCTATTCTTGGAAACATAATTATATATTCTTCTGGTGTTCCTTTCAACTGTCTTTTAGTCATGAATTGTATTTAGGAAATGAAGCACTATTGCCAAAGGTACATTTTCCATTGGAGGCAATAATGTTTACCTTATCTAATCATATTTTACAGCTCAAACAAACCAGAAAATAATATTTATAAGTTGTGGGTTTAGTTTCCTTCTGACAAAGCCAGTCAAGCTGTTTCCCCTTTTTCTAATCTTTATGCTAAGCTAAACTAAACAGCAGCATGCAGGCTCCATTCTCATTTTGAACAGTTGGACTTGTGCTTGTTATTGATTGACTCTGTACAAGAAAGTGAATAAGCATATTTCCCAAAATGTCAAACTGTTCCTCTAAGACAGAAAGCATGAAGAAGTGAATGTTTCCTGCCAATAAAATGTGTGCGCTTGTTTGTGTGTGAGAAGAAAACAGAAAGACAAACCTGGGGAGAATGAGAGAAAATGTCAACACTCCCCTTTTGCATAATTGCCCCTGGTACCCCTGACTCCTTACTTGGTGTACGCGCACGACTGATGTGTGTTTATGTGCGTGTTTTCTTTGTTTTCCCCCCAGAGATGCCAAAGCTTGTGTGGTGCACGGCTCGGACCTAAAGGACATGAGCCCCGAGTATCTGGACGACCTGCTGAGGAACCACACTGAGATAGTGTTCGCTCGCACCTCTCCTCAGCAGAAGCTCATCATAGTGGAGGGCTGCCAGAGACAGGTCAATGGCTGGGGCTGTGTGTGTGTGTGTGTGTTAATGTGTGTGTGTGTGTGTGTGTGTGTGTGTGTGTGTTAATGTGTGTGTGTGTGTGGGTCTTCTTGAGAAAATACAACTGAATAACTGTGTGTGTTTATATGGTTGAAGGTAAGCATGTGTGAGTGTTTATGATAAAGTCTGGGTGGATGTCTGAATGGGTCTGTTTATGACTGAGTGTGGAGGTATAGTTGTGTGTGTGTGTGTGTGTGTGTGTGTGTGTGTGTGTGTGTGCGTGTGTGTGCGTGTGTGTGTGTGTGTGAGCGAGAGAGAGAGAGAGAGAGAGAGCCATTTGGTCGTGCAGCTGGTTGAAAAGCGCTGAATGCAGGGTTTGTGTATGTATGAAATGGAGGTCCATTTGGTTGAATAAAAGTGTGTATTTGAAAAGAATATATTTTACCCATATATTAAACTCTATATTTTATGCTTTAAAGTATGTGCTCAGCTGTTTTGTGTGAAATGTTGAAAATAAATGTGTGCATTCACTTGCACACATCCCCGTATATTGAGGTCATGCTACAATTCACCCCGCCTTCACTCACTCTCCCTCCGTGTTACTGAATGATTGCAACTCAATTCCATTTTTCATTTAATCTCCCCAGAGCTGCTTTGAAAAGACATTATTAAGACAGAAGGGGAGGGGGGGGGAGAGAGAGAGAGAAGGAAGACGATGGGAGAAAAGCTTAAATCATGGTACTTATCTTTCTTTTTTCTTGACACTTTTTGTTCGCTGCTTCCACTGCGGGTGCAGGGGGCGATCGTGGCTGTGACGGGTGACGGCGTGAACGACTCCCCGGCCCTGAAGAAAGCCGACATCGGCGTTGCCATGGGGATCGCGGGCTCTGACGTGTCCAAGCAGGCGGCTGACATGATCCTGCTGGACGACAACTTTGCCTCCATCGTCACCGGAGTGGAGGAGGGTGAGTATGGGCGGGGGGTTGTGACTGAAAGAGAGAGAGAGAGAGAGAGAGAGAGAGACTGTATGAAAGAAGAATGGAAGTAAAACAGGAAAAGCTAAAAGGAAAAAAAGGAGTAAGTCAGAAAAACAAAGAGCAATTTGATTCAAAACCTTCAAATGTCAAACATTCAGCCACCTAGCTCCTTTGTCATGTACAAAGAGAGACATGACATTATTTCTGAGCGAGTTAAAAGTGTGGCATGAGTTGTATTATGGTTGATTTCACACAGCATTAAGCACAGCTGTAGACTTGAGACTTGGACTGGAGTCAGACTTCAGTCACAAGTAATTAGGACATCGCCATATTTAAAGAGCAGGCAGTTTTTTTTTTTTTTTTTTTGTTGAAGCCTGAAGAAATGCCAGAATTTGACAAACACAGCCCTCCTCTTGCAGATCTTCCTCTTCTGTAAGTCCATCCCACCAGATGAGCACACAGGCATTCATCCATTTGCACACATTATGCACTTCACTGTCATGTTAAATCTTCCTACTCAACCTAAAACACCACTAGAACACATGTAGAATATTCAAAGAAAATGAAGTTGGCAACTATCTGGCCCTGGAGAACACGAGGAACTTTATATCCAGCTTGAGGGCAATGCAATCACCTCTCCATCTTTGAAATGCCTCCTGATATTTATGCATTTTTTATTGTGTTTATCCTCATGCTCTTTTTTCGAGTATGCTAACTTCCCTGCAGGATTTTCTTGCATCGAATCAAGCTTTCACTTTCACAAACCTGGAGGGATATGCATGCTCACTGGCATCTATGAATCACAACCTTAAGGAACATTCGCTCTTTGAAACGACATGTGAATACTTCCCGTCATGGAAAGTCTGTCAGCAGAACGAAGACGAGGCGCAGAAGTTTGATTCTCTGTCGTACCACTTGAATTAATTTATACAACACAAGTTTTGACAAAGTTAACCGATTGGATAAGAGGCATTTCATGAGTGCTGATAAAAGCTGTGTCTCAATTCAGGAGTAGCATCCTTCAAAGGACCCTGCCTAAAAAGGAACCCAGCCTTCGTTTCCATCGAGTTGAAACCAATAACTTACTCGTCTGCTTCAGAGTCAACCTGCTGGTCTGAATTGGTCCAAAATAAATCTGGGTATATGTTGGGATATGAATTATGCACAGAATGGATCCCTCATTGGCTTGGGATGGAAGGACCCATTTTTTTTTGGCCACATTCGAAGGAGCCTTTTGGAAATGGGACAGCCTTTGACACGTCACTGTGACATTCAGTCTTTGAATGCGCACTCAGAAGGATGCAGCCCCTAAATTAGGACAGAGCTTTTGTCTATATTCATCAATCTGATACCTCCAAATCACACAACAAACAAACCTCACTTTCACTAGTGTCTAAGTAAGTAACTACTCTGTGGTAACCATGGAGACAACCTAAGTAACAGAGAGTGAGGAATGTTTGGATTACAGCTTCAGTTAAGTCTCTGATGGAGCGTTAACCCATTTACTTGGGCTGTGGTCTTTGGAGCTGGCGGCCCTGGATCGGGTCTGACCTGTGGCTCCTTTCCCTCATGTCACTCCCTGCCCTCTCTGTCCTTGATGTCTAACTCGATCTACTGTCCTATCTCTACAATAGAGGCATAAAACGCCCCAAAATAAATCTTTAAAAAAAGACATTAGCAGCTGATTTTTAACTTATGATGCAACGAAGAAGGAACAATGCCGACCCGAGCTTCAAACCTGATTTTCTTAATTTTAGTACAATAATCAACAATGAGATTTAGCCCTTTAGAAATAGTTTTCAGTAAGAAATACAAAATACTGAGAATATCAGAAGAATAACACTAAATTCCTAAGCTTGGACAAATCAAGACTATTTTTTATACCTATCTTTAAAATGACTTGGTCTCATCTATAGAAAAACTATATGAAAGTCTAATACTTAAATGTAGTGTGCCAATTTGCTATCTAGTTCCAAGTGTATTGTCATGACACTGCCCTGAATGGCTTGACTTTAAAACTTTGAGTTTTTCCCACAAGAGGCTGGAATTTAATCTAAAGTAGGGCTGCTAATATAGTCAGAGAAAAAAAAAAAAAGCTATTAGTAAAGTGGATATGCTGACAGAGCAGTCAGAGTCATCATTTTTTATTTCACCAAGTCTGGGGAAAACTCACTCAAACAAAATAAAGCCTTTAACATCAGAGAGAGAAAAGACAATATATTTAAGCTTTGTCATTTGTGTTATGTAAGCAGTATCACATTCCTAATCTATTTACACCTCCTGATTCCAATAATCTCCACAAATAAGCTTTGTTTTTTGTTTTTTGTCCTCGTCTTTCTCTGATCGCTTCAGGTCGTCTCATCTTCGACAACCTGAAGAAGTCCATCGCCTACACGCTGACCAGTAACATCCCCGAGATCTCGCCCTTCCTCCTCTTCATCATCGCTAGCGTGCCGCTGCCCCTGGGAACTGTCACCATCCTCTGCATCGACTTGGGCACTGACATGGTGAGCATGGGGGGCAAACTCTACTTGCTCAGTCCCCCCACTTCTTTTGATGGACATGCTAACAGTGGTTTCCTTCATTATTTCAATCAATACTGGGACTACATTTGTGAGAAATGACAGCCTAATAGATGTATTGACTGCTGCCAAGCCTGCATTGTGTTTTAAGTGTGTGATGTATTAATTATTGAACACTTCAGTTTTTTTTCCCCTGGCCTATTGGATACTGATTTCCAGTGTTAGTGTTTGAAAAATGAAAGCTTCATTGGCATCGCTCGCCCTCTTTCTCCACCAATTTGATTTACAGGACTTTCACAGCAGGTTACAAATAATAAAACATGAGATTTTTTTTAGGCTGCTATTTCAAAGTGCTCTCCGTGCTCAAAGCTAATTGTTAGCAAATTCTCCCCGGTGAAGTGGGTGCTAATTGTTGCATAGCTACGGGCAAGCTAAAGGTGACATTAAGAAGACTAGCTTTAATACCGGTGTCAGATATGAAAAGCCTGGAGGTGAAAAGGAAACAAAACGTTTGGTTTAATTTGCTCTCTCTGTCAGTGGGAGAAAATTCACTTTTGGCTGACTGCCGACGACCATTTGTTCAAGCAGAACAAAGACCGGGGTGACGCTCACACACACATTTACATTTCACAGCTCTGCCATTTCCAGATGCCAGTCTCGCCATTGTATTTCCAGCAGCAACAAAAAAAGAGTCGCTGGCACGCCGCTAGCCTGAGGGGCGTAATCCATCATTGCAAAAGAAAGGGAGCACGAGATGAATATATTCAAAAGGACTTGTGCTCATTATTTGAACTTTAATTTTTCCGCTGCTCCGTGCCACCAGCGTGCTGCCTAATCTGTGTCTCATACATCCCAATGAGACAAAAAGTAGATGATAGGAATATGAGGAATATGTGACTGCTAGGAATCATTTTGAGTCTGCACGGGTTGAAAAATAAAGCAGAGATGGTTCTAAACACTGTAAAAAAAAAAAACAAAAGCAGTTTATTTTACAAAGGTGACATAAAAGATGAACTTTTCCAGTTTTTCCAGCAGCAGGACAGATTTGTTCATGTTGACAAATATTTCTTCAACCGCCTGCGATCAGAGGCATAGTGCACTCTTTTATTGACTGAATTCCTCTTTAAAGGTACGATGATTGAAGTTGAAACGCGTCTCATTTTTGCACTCGCTTTGCATATAAAAAAAAAAAACCCCTCCCTTCAAAAAAGTAACATGTCTGCACGGATCCAATAAACCGCTGGTGGAGCAAACAGCTGGATATCGGCTTTGAAGGGTAGCAACCCTAAAAATGAAAAAGAAAATTAAAACATTCAATAAAGTACCTGAAAGTGTTTGTAGTACACTACACGAGTAAAAGTACAACATTCCCAACGTCGTGCTGGGGAAGGTTGTTAACAGCTTGTTAACAGCTTAGTTCAACTCAAGGCAACAGGCTCCAGGGCTCTGCTGAGACTTCGCCGTGACAAGCAGCACTTGGAGTCTGCTGAGATTATTTTTAGCGAGCGGTGCCATGTGGAAAAAAAAAGGATGGCTGCAGAATATGTTTATCAAAGTGCGATGTGGCATACTTAAGAGTGCTTTAAGACTGGTCTTTTTTTTTGGATGTTGCTCACAATCTCACATTCAACGGTGTGAAAAATCAATTCCAGGGAAAGGTGCGGGTCAGAGGAAAATAACACCAAAAAAAAAAAAAAAAAACATGCTGGATTTGTACACCACAGAGCTTGTGTTCAGTCTCACACAGAGCCGAGTCCCCACCTCAAATCCCACCTAAGTCGTGAGGATATCCTGCCTTAAGTCACACATATTGCTCTGTTACTTACCGGGTAAAACCAGCCAATATGAGGTCTTTATGACAGGGACCTCGCTCCCCCCCTTCTATTTTATGAGTGTCTTGAAATCAGTCTCCCTCCACTTGTCTCCTCTCCCCGCCTCTCTCTCTCTGTCACTGTCACTTCTTCTTCTTTCCCCTCGTCTTGCCCCTTTTTTTCTGTCTTTTCTCCTTCCACACGGTGATTGAATGCTGAATGACATTAACAGTGATACGTCTGCAGTGCCCCGTGTCTGGCGCTGTCATCGCCGCCTTTGTTCCGTCGCCGCTAAGACAAATTCCTGCACATTTATTATAACACACAGAGTGCACGAAGAGAGCTGATCCTGTACTTTCCTCCCCCTTTCGCCCTCAGGTTCCAGCTATTTCATTGGCTTACGAGACCGCTGAGAGCGACATCATGAAGCGCCAGCCGAGGAACCCGCAAACGGACAAGCTGGTCAATGAACGCCTCATCAGCATGGCCTACGGACAGATAGGTATGTCCTCCTGTGGCTCATAACGTCTTTATACCTGAGCTCTCTGTGACGGGCCTCTTGTTGTAAAGTTATGGTATAATAAACATCCCTGGCATGAAACCTTTAAATATCAACATTTTTCAGAAACTCTGGCAGTCGTCTCTGCCGCTGTAAATGTTTAGGTACTTTAGTTAAGAACAATAGACCCAAAGGTGAGCAGAAATTCAGGAGTGAGTACGAGAATTTCCTTCTAATTGTTGTGACATTTACAGCAAATTGAGAGAGGAGAGTGCGACTATGTTCTGCTTCATCTTGGTCATGTTTTCAGGTTGTTGGAACCTCACTTGAATGCATGCTTTTTTATCTCTGGTTTTATATGTTTGGGGAATAGTGAAAATCAAAGACTGGCCCAATTTCATAAGCTGTTAAATAGGTCAGAAAATATGACAGGGCTTCATTGGATGACACACAGTTTAAAGCTGAACACACTCGAGAACAGACGTGCGACTCACATCAGCTCCTGCGATTCTGCCGAGATGAGCAACGCCGGGTCAGAACTTTTACAGGTCACGTCATGTTTACAAATCACACGTCTGACATTTTAGGTCCTGGGGCGTCTTTTTCACTGAACATGAAACTGAAGATCTGATTTAGAGTGACACAATATGACAGCGTAAAATAAAGCACCAGTGAGTGATTTGTGTTTGTTCTGTTCTTTGGTGGGAAATTGTCTGTTGGGACAGAAACAGGGCTGTGAAAAGGAAAGTCCTCATGGGGACAATAAAGTCTAAAGTCTAAAAGTTAGGAGAAACGTGATGGCTGTGGCTCAGTTTGTAGAGTTGTCCGTCTCTCAACCGGATCATCGGGGGTTCGATCCCCAGCTCCTGCAGCCACATGTTCGATGTGTCGTTGGGCAAGACACTTAAACCTAAGTTGCTTCCGCAGCGGGGTATGAATGTGTATGAATGGATTAGTTAATACTGATGGTCACATTACATAGCAGCGTCTACCATCAGTGTGTGAATGTGTAGGTGTGACCTGCGGTGTAAAATCCGCTTTGAGTAGTCAGAAGACTGGAAAAGCGCCATGCAAGCTCAAGTCCATTTACCATTTTCCAAGTAAATTAAACAGTGCCCTGAAAACAGATGCAACTTTTTCTCCATTTTTTTTTATTAACTCAGATATTTTTGCAGAATCCTGTTGTTCTAAAACTTAACCTTTTATTGCTAGAGCCGTTATTTATCTTTGCTTTCTGCAAGGAAAAACAAACAATGAAACAATTTTTACATGTTTATGAATTATAATGGCTTATTATCTTATTAATCTTTGGAAAAACTTCAAGAAATTACAACAAAATGAACAAACAGTCTTAACACAGTCTTAACATTAGCTTCTGTTCAGATACTCCGACCAGAGCTGACTGGCATCTCCTGTGACTTATGCACATAATATTGACCAAGTATCTCATACAACCCAAGCGGCAACCTCTGGTGTTGAAAAAAGAAGCCAATGCAGAAGTGCAAAATCCTGCAGTTTTGTCGAGGGTCTGCTTGAGGCTGGCTCCAGGAGACTCGGAAGTCACATACACACCACATTCAAATCAGCCTGTTTTAACAGCAGAAATGTACATTTTTACAGCCTGGTACAAAAAGGCCGGTCGTTAGGTTGACTGAAAGTTAGACTGATACAGGACTTCCAGCACGGCAACCGCCATCGATGAGCCTCCGGAGCCCAATGCCGTAACAGATGGGTGACATCACTCAGGCTTCGTCCATTCATATTTACAGTCTATGCTATAATCTTACTTAAAACAAATAAACAAACAAAGCCATCACGTTAAGGAAGACCATTTCCCAGAGTTTAAAGGGTTAACACTCCTCGACATAAACCCACATTATTGTCCGTCCATCTTTAGATTAATAAGCATCATCTCACTCCTGCTTCAGTGCTCATGGAGGTTTTATTGAATGTGAAGACTTAAGCTCCTAAATGAGCTGTCCATCATGTTGACGACGTCCCGCCCACTCTGACAAAACACATTTTCCAACATGGAATTAAAACTCACTACGGGCTGTTATTCAGCTGTCTGGAGCCATTTACTAACCAAACAGCAACATAAGAGAGAGAGGGAGAGAGAGAGAGGAAGATATAATCACCTGTTTAAGAAATAAAATAAAGTGACAATGTGACAAACACCCTCTGAATACAGTCAATTTATTTGTTCTATTCTGGGATAATACCTGTAAATAAGTGGGAGGAAAAATGTTGGACCATCGGTATCATGGCTGCTTTTGTTTGTCAGAAGAGCTTTTGTGCCAAAAACACCAATTATCTATAATTTCTGTTATTTCTCTATACTTGTTCTGTCAAAACGTTGCCCCCTGATGTTCCACTGTGTAAAATCGAATCGAGTGGGCGCACGGTTAACACAATGGACCTGTTTCCATACTTATAATGTTGAAGCTACATCTGCTTTACTGTACTCGTAAATTATACCAAAGTCCCTGAACAAACAAACAAACAGATAATGCTGTGAATGGCACTGAGATTAGTGTCCACAAAGCACATCAAAACGGGAACCATTTTTATCCTATAGCGCTGTAATTTCCTAATCAAGTCTTAATCGTTTCCTGGTCGAGACGGTGCAATTAAGTGCTTAATGAAAAACAGTAGAGAGCGTTTTTAAATGGTACCTTTTAAAATGTTGTTAGTATGTGGCAGCAGGTCGGACAAACGTGCAAATTATATCACTTTTATACCGACATGCAAACAGTTCAACATCAAAATAAAGAAGCACTTTATGAAGATATTCTTGATTTGTAAAGATCAACTTTTAGAAACTAACAACACAGATTCTCTAAAAGGAAAAGCGTTTTCATATTTCATAATTGTATTGGAAACGTATTTATAACACACTGACTCTTTACATATTTAAAAATCTGCAGTTTGGACCGCTAAGATGAAATAAAAGGAGGACATTCTGGTATTGATCTCTTACAAACTTTGTCTCCGTTTTCAGGGATGATCCAGGCTCTTGCTGGTTTCTTCACCTACTTTGTCATTTTGGCTGAGAACGGCTTCCTCCCAAACTTCTTGGTGGGGATTCGCATCATGTGGGACAACCGTGAAGTCAACGACCTGGAGGACAGCTATGGGCAGCAGTGGGTAAGGAGAGAAAATACACTTGAATAAAACCCCCGGCGCACACTTTGAATATTGCCATATATACCCATGCTAGATTTGTGTTTGAACCTGGCAGACCTACGAGCAGAGGAAGATCATCGAGTACACCTGCCACACCTCCTTCTTTGCCAGCATCGTGGTTGTCCAGTGGGCCGATCTTATCATCTGCAAGACCAGGAGGAACTCCCTCTTCCAACAGGGCATGAAGTAAGACTTCAGGAAGGAAGATGATTTCAATCAGAAATATGGGATTTTTGAAGAACTGTGTGTAATTACTTTGAATTAAACTGTCTAAATCATTTCCTGTTTTTCTGACATTTTCTGCCCAACAGCAACAGGATCCTGATATTCGGCCTGTTTGTTGAGACGGCTCTGGCTGCCTTCCTCTCTTACTGCCCTGGAATGGACGTCGCTTTGCGCATGTACCCCCTGAAGTACGCTCCGCATATGCATATCTCCACTGAACCATAAAATAACCTCTTAAAGACCTAATAGGCTGCCATTAGCCTGTCACTCTCGACTTTAAATGAAGTCTGTGATCTTCTTAAACACCACCCTGTTATCCTTAATATTCAAAAATGGCTGCAATGAATTTAACAATTTGCCTGTGACTCACACTGCTACTCTCTCCATCCCCGCCCATTTTCACACTCTTCCTCTCTTCCTCTCAGGAGCCTGTGGTGGTTCTGCGCCTTCCCATACAGTCTGCTCATCTTCATTTATGATGAGGTCCGTAAATTCATTCTGAGGAGGAGCCCTGGAGGTAAGCAGTTATTAAGAGAAGCCCAGATTAAAAGGTTTCAACCTTCTTTGTCTTGTTAATAAGCTAAAAAAAAAAGCTAAGTGATGGTTTTGTGATTGACATGCCTATCTGAGGAACCACATGTACCAGACCTTTTCTACCATCCTCTGTCCCGCTCTCGGCCTTCCTACTGGCCTTGAAACAAGGACAAAAAAAAAAAACAGCCTTAAAAAGTAGAACGTCCACTCTGTTAAAAAAAAAAGTATCTGCAGCTCTTGATGTGACCTGAGAGAGTCCTGTAGGCATGTGACAGATGGAGACATGCAATAAAAGTTCAATGTCAATCCAAACAAGCACAATTATAAATAACACTTTTAATACATTCATTAAGTGGGATCAAAAAGGAATGTGCGGTTACCAATTTTACAAAACAATGTCGAAAGGATTATTGTTGACCAATCTGTGAGCTGTAGTCTTGTAATAATCGATGCAGATGTGAGTTTGAAAACAATCATTTTCAACCCTGAGGCTGATGTTGTCATATTGAAATCTACATCGAGCAAATTTCACATTGTACTCCTGTTGGATTTAAATCTATAATGATACATTACAATAAGACACAACAGCCATACAACACAAAATGACATAATGTAACATGACACAGCATACAGTGATACATCCTAATGCTAGTGAACCTGAGCAGATCGCAGATTAACCGTAATCTGTTTTCACCACGACCTGACAACACAACAAGATAAAACACAACACCATACCATACAATGCGATACTAAAGGATTCCAATGCGATACGATTTTCTGTGACAAGATAAAATACTTTACAACTCTACACTTTGAAATGAGATACACTTCTCCTTGGGGTTCACTTGACTTTGCCTTAAATGCTGCATATGAACAGCTGACATACGTATGGACTCTGTGTACACACACTGCTCATGTGTAATATGTGTTTATTTTTGTTTTTATTCTAATCATTATCAACTCTCACTCAAATACAGACTTAAAAATTGAACATGTAGCAACGCAGCTGCAAACTCTCAGGCATCCAGCTATCCACTCAATTCCGAATAATTCTCCAGTGTTCATAGCGGCAGCCTCTGCAACACTTGACTGATTACTGCTTGTCTTCCAGGTTTGATTTCTGACAAAATAGCATGTAAATGTCCTGCTGTCTGGCGGTTCGCTTGGTAATTCCATTTGATAAATGGAGCATCAAATGGCGACAAACACACATCACTACTGGAATCTAATGTGATCTGATTTTTTGGGCCAAGAGCTGCATCTGTGCTGGATTTCAAGATTTTATTTAAGGTGCAAACACAAGATGCTTCTGCTTTTGTTTTATTGAAGCAGTGAACAAAAAACATGTTAATGCACAGGTTCCCAAATGTTTCAGACCATGTACGTACCAAATCAAACACTGCAGATATCATAAATGTAAAAATTAAGGAGTAAGTTATTGATAATAATACTAGTAATATGAATAATAATGACACCATCCCATATCTGAATATCAGGCATATGTTAAGTCAGCAGCTTGACTATTTTTTGGGGGGTCATTAAAGCATTGTCTTCCATCATTTATGACCTTATATTTTGAAATGGTTATGATCTCTCTCTTCTTAAAACAAGTAACCTAGATCATCATCCTGTCTCCACTGCCACTGGTTCTATTTCAAACTAAGCAGTTTACAGCACAAGGACCAGAAGAACCCTTTGTTTACACGTTCCTCTCAAAGAGGAATATTCAATTTTTCCGTCGAGAACACGACATACAGTATAGGCAGTTTTGGAAAAACTTACTGATTTGTTTTCTGGGGTTACCAAAGTCAACTCAAAATGAAAGTTAATCACAATTTCTTTAACGTCTGAAGAGTACCGATCTGATTGGGTTGAGCTAACATTACTCACATTCTATTCATAAAATATTAAATGATGTACTCATAATGATAATATGTAACAACTGCTGGACTAAAATGAAATCACATTTTTTAGGGAATTGTCGGTGGTACACATACTACAGTTTGAGAATCGCTCTGTGTAAAGATTATTATAAAAACGTTTTGAGTTTTTTTTTGGACCTGAACATAAAAACCTTTAGTGTTTTACAGAATGTGAACTATCTAACATGGGGTGACCATACGTCCCGACTTGACCGGACCGTCCCGTTTCCAAGCTCCAAGTCCCGAGTCCCCACAAATATCTACAAAACAAATACAGTATATGTCCCGGTTTTGAACAGTCCCTGTCCTGGTTTTTAACCAACCAAAACAATTCACCAGGTTTGCAACACTGATTTGTCTGCACGTGTGTCAATCAACCTCAGGGTTGCAGCTGTTGCTCAGCTAGCTTAGCTGCGTAACGACAGGCAGGCTAGCTGTCATACCTAAAAGTGAGTCAGCGTTTTCCAAAGAACTCCAGGAGAGTTACAGCTTCCTTCAAAAAGTACCCGCTCGTGATTACGTTGTGTTTTGCACACATTGCAAGTGTCCACTTTCAAACGGCCACTGCAGAAATGCCGGCATCCAAAGACATATTAAAAGAAGCAAACACAAACAAACGGTGGCTACAGGCTGGAAGAAGAACTGTTACAACCTAATTCAGTGAGGCAAACGCCGGAGACAACCACCTTAAAGAAGCTGCTCCTTTAGGAAACCTTTACCTGCCACCTTGTGTGATCAGTGCAGCTCGTTTTGGTGTGCGGTAAAATTAAAGCGTCCTGATTTTGGAGGTTTGAAAATATGGTCACCCGACATGTAGGCTATGGGCATAAATCTTTCCAGCCTCTGTCAGATCAGAGAACACGCGTAACACTTGTACCAGGAAATAGATTGTACCTGTCCAACAACAACAGAAACAGAAGCAAATGATGAGAGAGGAAATGAAAGCAGGGCTGATGAAGACTCTCGAGATGCGCCCCCAGAGATCTTACACATGATATGGATACACTACAATAGCTCAGAGTCTGCTCTCTGCCACGGCGTTTCAGCTGTGAGGGGCGAGACACGGCGAGACAAATACAATTTATCATGACAGCTAATCATTTCTGTTAATCTGTGTGGCACGGGCGGCTGATCAAAGTCTTAGAGTTATGAGGGGATTCATTTGGAAATGTACAAAGACAAAGGCAATGAGATGAATACAAATAGATTGAAACAAAAGGAATTTATGAAATCTGCTCGCCTGTCACTTCGGGCTCTGACACTTTCCCCTTTCTTTTTCTCTCTCTCTCTCTGTCGCTCTCTCTCTCTCTTCCAGGTTGGGTGGAGCAGGAGACATATTATTAACATTCAGAAAATGT
>NC_083619.1:24829993-24994993 GCF_963584025.1 Labrus mixtus | reverse complement strand
ATTGGACACACAGGTGCTGACAGGAAGTGACCAGAGGCAAAGCACGACATTGAGGGCAGTTCTTGAGAGCTCTAATCAGTATAGAAACCATCTTATAAGTCATCGTTATCAAACAAAAACAATCGTCATTACCATCATCATCATCAATAAGTTAGTAGGTATTCATAAAGAGCTGGGTCTTTAGCTTTTTCTTAAAGGTGCAGAGGGACGCATATACAGTCAGGTAAACAAAACAATATCACAATGTAAATCAAGTAAAAGATTAAATAACTAAATCACATACAGTACATAAAGAAAAGTACAAATGAAAGACAGTAATATACAGAATATAAAATAAACCAATAAAGACATTTAAATAGTGAAATCATTATTTAAATAGAGGGGGAAAGGTTTTATAATAATGCAGATATTTGTTATATTTTCTGTTAATTAAAAGTAGTGATTTCAGTCGGGACTTTAACTCTAGATTAAAATTTATTAAATTAATCCACGCTCGTTTGTTTTGATTTGGAGTCGCATGTGACGTGGCGATTTACGTTTAATTTTGCACAGCATTGTGGGTGGTAAAATACAATTCATTTCCTGAAAGCACGCATCTGATCCATACTGCATGAAACCCGGAAGTTAGTATCCATACTGAAATGTTCAGTATACTGAGGTGGACCCAAAATATGCACACTGAATGACCACGAGGGTTCAGTATACTGAAACTCCCTACTGAATAGTACGTACTGCCTACTGAACTGTGGCTATTCAGAAAGAGCGCAGGACAGCTGGGTTTCACTACTTTCCTTAAAACTTGATCTCTGTTGTGGGGAGTAGAAGAATTAGAATTTTTAATGCTTGTATTAGAAAGGTGCTGTCTGTATACGACCCAGTGGTTGCCTTTGTCGTGTAAAGTACATAAACAGTATGTTTTGTAATACTATCCACAGTTTTGGAAGAGTCCTGCATCTAAAATGATCCTTTAGCAAACCTGATGCTGAAGGTATATCATTAGCTTGTTAATTGTGTCTCTTGTTTCTTGACTCTAGGACGTTGGCCCGTCAGGGTGTCTGTATATCCAGACCGACCTACAGTGTCCTCTACAAACAGTGAGTTGTGTGTGTACGATTTTGCGACAGAAAGCGGAATAAAGAACAGTGATTCAAATCGTGTACTGATGTGAAAATAGAATTGATGACTAAATGTACTTAACCTTGGTGTAATACAGTATTTCTACTAAAAGCTTCTGCACTCCAAGTAATTAATATTTCCACTACAGTGCTGCTCCAATGGGAACCACAGCTAAGGATGAGATGAACAAGTTTTGGTCCAAAAATGCCAAACTGAACAGACCCATGTCTCCTCATCTCACCATTTACCAGTATGTACTGAATGTCACACTCTATGTAATACATGTTCAGCCTGTTTCTTATTTTCAAGAGAAATGGATATGCAAACTAATGGAAAAAACGTACATTATGATTCTTTTTTTCTATATTCATGTGTATTTATCTTTGCAAATGTCTGAAAGTATGTATTATATTTGTGATTAGTACCATAACCTTTTGAAACAAAAGTTCAGTGTGTTGTTTTTCCTGTGACTCCCACAACCCCACAGCGATTTGTGCTGCATCTGTAGTTACTTACAGTCAATATTAATCTGAATTATCGCTCCTCAAATTGTCCAAAAATGTAGCGACAGTGTTAACCAGTACTGTTACTAGGTGCAGGTCATAACAGGAAAATGCTCTCTATGTGCATGTCTACAGGCAGGTGACAAACACTCTGCATGCACAGGGGCCAGTTCCCTCTGCTCTGATGAAGGGTGCATTTAGTATCAGATTGACTCTTCTTCAACAATTCGTATAAATGGACTTTTATGAGCTCTCCTTTTGCATAAACATGCAAAAATAAGCAGCATGACATGTTAGAGTTTCTTGGCATGACATTGCAAATCCTGTTTTGTGACTATTTGTCATCTGCAAATATCATGATCTGTAATGTTTAAACAATCAAGCATGCAGAGACAAAGACCACTGTGATTTTGATGAGAAATAAAACCCTCTATTAATACTCCAGATTGTAAACTCGACTTAGCAAATTTAACAGTGAAAGTGGAATACCAGACCGCGCAGTGTCATTCTTCTGATGCTCATAAAACAGCAGGACTGGCCACCACAACCAGCGAATTCCATGTAAAGCAGTTATTTGATCCTGTATCCTGCAGTAAAGAAAACCTTTTGATTCAGTATGTGCCTCATAATTTTCATCTATGTTTCCTTCTTTTCTCATTTGCTTTGTGAGTCCCAGCCTCTTTGATGTATCATTGCCGCCTGAGGCTGAAAAACAGAACATTTTTTTTTGTCTGTATTATGTTACAGTGATGCAACTTGCCAGTGATGGCTTTACCTAAAACAAAATGGTTTAAAAATGGAAATGTAAAAGGCAGTGAAGTCTCAACTTGTTTACCTGTGCTTTGGAACCACATACTGTATTTATGACGTTATACTAAACGTTTGTTTGTTGGCTTTTTTTTGTGTGTGTGTGTTTTTGCGTGTGTGTCTCAGATGGTCTGTGCCCATGGTGATGTCCATCACATTCAGAGGAACTGGAGTTGGACTCAGTGGAGGTAAAGTGGACTAAAACTGTAGATATACTAGTAAATATTCCTTGTTTTTTTGTTAGTTTAATCCTTTAAATACCCAAATTATCCCATACAGATTAAAAAAAAATAAACAACATGCATTTGTGAGTCTTCCTGGTTATTATTCTAACATCGAGGTGAAGCTATTCTGCTGCCACTGTCAGCATTTGATTGACCCTGAAAATCTCGTCAGGCCATTTTAATCCATGGCTATTGATTGCTGCTAAGAGCATTTACTGGCATTACAAAACCGAAGTTGTTCAATAGAATTCAACCCTTCGCATGGGAAAATCAACTCTAACACTGGAGCGCTAACAGCTCGGACTCATTTACCTCGGGTTTCATTGTACATCAGCACTGTTGACCTTGATGTACTGTGTTGGAAAAGCGGGGGGGGGGGGGGGGGGGTTTGTTTATATGTTAATGGGTTCAATAAAGGTCAGCACCCTTATCTGCCCGTTAAAACAGTCTCCTCTTTCCATCCAAACATCACATGTGCCTCAGCACAGTGTCTGGAATCAACGTTCTGGCTCCCGCATAGGAGCTAAAATAATCACCTGGGGAGAGTAAATCTTACTCAGCACATTAATTAATCACACTTTGATTGTAATGTTTGGATGTCCTGCTGCTACTTTCAATATGTTTTTGCATATACAATTTAAAATTAAGGTATAATCTAATGTTTAGTTTGAAGGTTGTACTATTCACATTTCTTGTTTGCTTTGATTCAGCCCTGCCTTTTGGTGTTTACATCGATCCACTTTTCTGTGCATTTCCAAGGAAATAAACTTTGGTTTCCTCTCCCATTAGGCCTTTTAATCATCCAGACAGGGCAGGAATAAAGGCTAGACAGAAGCACTGAGTGCAGCTCATTTTTAAAAGGCATAGCAATGACTGGTCTGCTTAATAGAGACCCATTGTTTAGCCTTCATTTTTCAGACAGCAGGGAAAATAGTCTTCTTATAACGGAGCCTTTTAGAGGTTTTAAAAAACAACTGGCTGGTGGAAACATGGTGACTAATCCAGGAAGACAAATGGCAGCAGCATGTTGGTCCTTGAAATGTTTATATTCATCACCTATTTGTGTTTCTCTCAGAAAGGCATGCATCGTACAAAACAGTCACCTCTGGTCTCATTACTTCTGTCTGTGTTTAGCTATCTCGGCCTTTGCTGTGGCAGCACTGGTATTACCGGGAAGTTACCCACACTACCTGGACTTGATTCACTCTCTGTCCGTCGGCCCCTATCTCATCGGATTGGCCAAGTTCGGCCTCGCCTTCCCTGTATCGTACCACACCCTAAACGGAATACGCCACTTGGTAAGGCTTCATCATTTGACTGATAAAAGTTTGAAATGTTGTTGAGTTCATTTATCAGAATACATTTGCATTATGTTGTGGTTTGTTGCCTTGAGCGTATTTGGTGTTATGTCTGGACTCCCTCATTTTAAATCAAACGACTGTATTTGTTATGTTTGCAGTTTGGCTCATTTTTCTGATTTTATAAAAACATTAATGGAATTTGTGAGATTTACATGCCAGTGGTGAATCGTATGCTTAACTTTCTTCTCTCTCTTATTCGTTTCTTGTTATTTTTTTTAAACAGTGTTGGGACATCGGCAAAGGCTTCAGAATCCCAGAAGTCTACCGCACCGGCTACACGGTCATCGGTCTGTCCATCCTCGCCTCCATAGCCCTGACTTGCCTCTGAGCACAGCACCAACAGAGATGAGCAGAAAGGAGAGGAGAGGAGAGGAGGGGGTTGAAGGGAATGTGGACTGGTCGCACTGTTGGGGGGTTCTGTGTATATGTTCTGTTCTGGCCCGACTGCCGGCCCAGTTTCATCAAAATATAATAAATAAAAGATTCTATTACGATGTACGCCGAGAACGTGTTGTGAGGTTTTGTCCCTTGAAATTAATTAAACTGTGGAAAGCTTTGAGGTCATCAAATCAGCGAGAGTGCAAAGTGCATGCTAATGTGACCCACTTTATTTTACACTTGTTCTCGGTGTGAACAACAACCAGCAGCCAATTTTAGACATGTCCTACATGTTACATCCTTATGTAATTTGTCTACTCCTGCAGTGACATCATGTTCATTAATCACTTCCTTTGCCGTTAGAGCTCACTCACTGCCAGCCTGACCAGTTGGGCCTGCAGGTCAATTCATGTGCACAGGGAAGTGTGTTAGTGTCAAGAGTGGCTGTTAACCGTAGGGCTGTCATTCATATTTCACCTATTCTGGGGCTGCAGCTGCTCAGATGCATTTTTTTTTTAGCGTCAGGAAAGCGAGTGGCTGAAATGCGGAGAGGCAGCCCAGTGGTGGAAGCTGTGGATGTGAACAGGCTCCTCACCGGCAGCCTGCCTCAGGCTTTACCTCCCACTGAGACACAGAGGAGCTACACACTGCACCTGAACAGCTTTGGTCCTGCAGTGTGAGTAAAAAGGCAAGCCGTGATGTAATGTCAGATGCAACTTCACTTATGTAGGGAACAGTCACAAGTGCACACACAGTGAGGGGAAGAAAGAGCAACGGTAAACATTCTGGGGAGGGGGCTGCACACACTCGGCTTTCTACCACCTGGTTTGAGAATGCGTCCGTTCAGATCAATTTCAGTCACACTGAGAGAAACAACATGACCACTTAGTCAAGTTAGCTCCAGCAGAATTGGTTTAGCAATTTGTTACCCGTGGCTCAAAGGGAAAAGGCTTGTCAAATTGCATTTCTTTCCACTTTTGGTGTTGATAGAATTTATTTGTGAGTACATGTGATCAAACATATTGCTTATAAAGGGTACAGCCGGCAATCTACAATAACTGTCGCCGCTTATAAACCTCGAAAGGTGATTGAAATCTTTTCTTTGTGTTGTGTTCGCCTCACTAGCATCGCAGCTCAGTAACAGGACAGAAAGGTCTATATTTAGCAGAATAATTGTTCTTTCATAACACTTGAGAATGCATCTCTCTAAGAGACTTTTTAAGCTGCGTGCATTGAGATGATTTGGAGGCTTCTGAGCTGCAGATCCATCATCAGAAAGCACTTAATCGATTGTGAATGACAAGAAAATTGCTCAAATTCTGCAGACTATAGGAGTAGATTTATTTATAATTTGCTCACACAAAACCCTGAAGAAATTGTTGTCTGTTTTAGAGAAGAGCAAACAGAGTTTATAATAAAAACATGGGCTGTTCACTGGTGCCACTCCCTCAAAGACTGAACACTTTGCCTCGTTGTTACTGTTACATTCACAATGTAAGGAGTCCCATCCTCTGGCTTTGCTCTGATAACATCACCGATATGATGATGTATTGTCGAGATAACCTGTGTGGAAGCAATGGGGGGGGATGGAAAATCTCCATGTGGGTATAAATAGACCATGTGATTCCGCGGCGGCAGCACCCCCTACCGGCCGGTCGTGTATTTTTTCCATAGAGCTGCGGTCCTGATGCTGAGGGAGGATGGTGAGGATGCTGCTGCTGCAACAGGGCTGGGAGGGGGGAGTTTAAACCCGCTTTTGATCGAAAAAAACGTGTCACAGTCTCTGTGGCGCAATGGAATAGCGCGCTGGACTTCTAATCCAGAGGCTCCGGGTTCGAGTCCCGGCAGAGATGTGCTACAATGAGTTGTGGCTTTTTGGATAATAGAAAATAGAGTGGTGTTATATTGCTTTAGCAGCTAGGATGAATCTGACAAAATCTGCTCCTTCTGCAAAGATGACGGATAGGTGGCGGAATGGATGACAGTTAGATAGATGGATAGATAGACAGATAGTGACTTCCAGCGATGTGTTTATTTGTGCAGTCCATCACACTGTGCATCTGGACCGAATTGTTACAGAGATTTCACATTGAGCCTTTTTCAACTCGCAAAAGGTCACTGCTTTTAAAATGCAGATTCGAAACGGGCAAAAAAAGAAAAGAAAAAAAAAAGCCTGAAACCTGCAGCTCCGGTGTGGCAGCACAGCGCGAGCTTCATTTACCAGCCTATTTACTGTCCAGGCTGCACGCGCAGAGCTCGGGTCATGACGTATAGCACGGCACCGCAGGACGACACAGCGCCGCGTGGAGGAGCACCGTCGTGTGAAAGTCAGTGGACACACACACACACACACACACACACACACACACATACGGGTTTCAGCACCTGGGGCTGTCCAGAGCTAAAGCTTTTTTTCCAACGCAGCGACAACAACAGAACATTTAAAGCTCTTTTCCCGTCCTCATAACAAGTGTTTAATGACGCCAGATGCTGCTTAGTCTCCCATTTGAGTAAGAGACTGAGGGAGAGATGAAGACTCCTCTTCACTTTGAACATGAGGGCCATGAAATGCTGTCGTCTTAACACTGCTGTATGCAGATTTCGTATTGAATTGTAGACTCTTAACTACAATGTGGGGAATAAGGATTGTCATTATGTATTTTTAATTTAGTGAAAGCAGAGTTTCTGGACTTTCAAGGACCCCTGAAGGTGGACTTCACTTAGTGCTTTTGGAAAAAAAAAAAAAAAATGAAAAAACGACATTATCCCATTCACGGAAGCCCCAAAGCAAGCTCTAGTTGTTTCTGTTTACAATGTGGAAAAGCAGCTGCTTGCTTGAAGATCTCTCAAACACTCCTCCACTCCTATAACACCTCCCGGCTCCCGTTGTTGTGATGTTTTCTTTTTTATTTATTATTTTGTATTCCCCCCCCCCCCCAAAAAAAAAAAAACTCACCCCCCCCTCCCTCTGTCGCCATCACGACCACTCACTGATTGGAGCTGTCGTGTGCTGCTGCCGCCATCCACGTTTAACCCCATCATGCCTCCCCACACACAGACCTAATCCGCCAGTAAAAAACTAATCCTTAATCCTCTCTGGCAAGTTGAACAACCCCTCCCTCCTCCCTCCCTCCCCTCCCTCCCTCCGTCCCTTGGATCCTGGTTCCCAAATGGGCTTGATGCATGAAACGTCAGAACTGTATCGACTCTCTGATAAAGTTTACAAGCATGCAAAACAGACTTTCCAGGCCGTATAAACACAGAGATGTCGACGTTATGTAAGCATTAAACAAATCTAGGCTTAATACGAGATAAAGCCACAGTACAAGAGCTAAAAGAGGAAGCCTGTTGTAGGGACGCAGAGAGAAAAAAAAAAGTCTGCACAACTCCTCAAAGCAAGGACTCATCTTTGCCATTTTGCAAATGATCAGGGCCTGCGGGATCAGCAGCTCGTATCTGTGAGATAGGAGTAATGGCTCCTTAATATCCAATGATAAGAGAATTTATTTAAGAGCTGTGACAGTCAGACTCTTGGAGGATTTCTGCTGCTTCATCTCAGGAGATATTCCGACCAAAACTTGTGAAAATGTAAGAAAGATAGAAGACCTACTCAGTATCAACACTGAGGATAAAGTCAGTGGATCCTACAGTAGGTCTATGTGTTACAGGAGATGATAATAGAAAAGCCCGATAAGGTCAGTGTGGACGCACCGTGGGGCATTATGGGAACATTATGGTGATTCTTTTTTTTTTCTTCCCGGTATGGTGAGATCACACTTGTGTGTATCTCCTCCATCTCCTTCATGTTGCTCCCTGCCAGTATAGGCCCCATGCTCTGGCCCTGTTATCCCGATGGTACGGGCCAAATCGTATTAAAATCCCCTCCCTCCCTCCCTCCCTCTCCCTCCCTCCCCCTCCCCTCCCTTGTCCCCTCCCCTCCCTCTCGTCTTTCAGACAGACTGTTTTTTGCTGCAGTGAACGGCAGCCGTAGAGAGCGAGCGAGGGGAGAGATAAACACAGAGAGTACAGAAGAGAAAGAGAGAGAGGGGAAGAAAAAGGCAAGGAAAAACAAAGAGTCAGCAGACAGAAGAAGGAGATATAAAAAAAGAAAAAAGTCGATAAAAGCCGATTTGAAGAGGAAGCTCCGGACAAGCGACTGCTGCGCATCAAAGGAGGGACCTTATTGGGGACCTTATTGGAGACCAGCGCCAGTAAAAACCGGACTCCGGAGGCGGAATATCACGGTGTGTGTGTGTGTGTGTGTGTGTGTGTAGTTACTACTGTGCATTGCTTTGCAGTTTGCATTATTGTCCGGCTGTAGCCTGTAGGGCGGACAGGAGGAGACACCTGTCAGTGCTGACGCTTTTCCGTCTCCAGGAATGTGTCTGTGTGCGCACTCTGGGTATAGGTAGGTGGCTGGTTGTGTGTGAATGTGTGTGTGTGTGTGTGTGTGTGTGTGTGTGTGTGTGTGTGTGTGTGTGTGAGAGTGTGTGTGCATATGCGTGCGTGTGTTTGTAATCCGTTATGCCTGCCCAGAGAGGGACACAGAGAGAGAGAGAGAGAGCTGTATAATCCCTGCGTGTTCTATAATTTACTCTGAAAAATGCGTTTTGTTGTCGGACTGCCTGCTCTATGTGCCCGACTTCTTCTTCTTCTTCTTCTTCTTCGCTCTTGTGGCTTTATCGCTCTTCACAAAACAAACCATCACAAACTAGGCAACTAGAGTGCAGCAGCCAACCCCTCGCCAGTCTCTAAATCTCATCCCATCAGCACCAGATCTTTCCAGCAAGTGCAGGAGGAGCAGGTGTTACACAGAGAGAGAGAGAGAGAGCAGGCTCCGGTGCTCCGTCGCAGCAATGGTCGCTCTTTATTTATTTATTTATTATTATTATTATCATCAGAATCAGTACTACTATTCTCACTCTGAACGTGACAGCAACTTCTGTCAAAATCCACGCCCAGAGTCCCCCCCCCCCCCCCCCCCCTCAACGGATGCACTTGTTCTAGTTTTGTTTTCATTTCTCGCCATCACTCAACAGGGAAAAAAAAAAAAGGGGGCTGGAGCAACAATAAACACACTATACCCCTCCCCTCCCCTCCCCTCTCAATCCCTTTGCATCCACATCCCCATCCCATGCGCCCCCCTCCCCCTCTATCCCCGCCCTTGCAAACCAACCCGCCCGTCCCGCAGGCAACACTCCGGCAGCGTCGCTCTTTCTCTTTCGTTGACAATAAAAAAAGAAGAAAAAAGAAGAAAAAAAAAGAAAAAGGGGAGCGTTTCGCAGATGGACCGAGCGCTCACCTCGGCTCGGGCTATTTTAAGAATTGTGCGTGAGAGAGAGAGAGAGAGAGAGAGAGAGAGATGTAGAGAGGTGTGTGTGACAAAGATAAAGAGAGAGAGAGAGAAGACGAGTGCCTAAGCAGCTCACATGCACGGCTGTCCGTGTCCAGTAATGTGCAAAGCGCACCGAGTATTCTCAGTGGGCGACAGGTGCGCCCCTCTCTCTCTTTCTCTCTCTCTCTCTCTCTCTCTCTCTTCTTCATCTTTTGTTTTTTTCTCCACGACCAACTGAGGGGAACGTTCCTCTGCGTTGTTTCTAATTAGCACGAGTTTGTTGATGCTGTCCAACGCACTCGCTTTCCTTCACTCCGCGCACAGCTTGTTAGGGCTGGATGAGACCCCACCCCCCCCCCCCCCCCCCCCCCCACACACACACCCCCCCTCTTCCCTTCACTATTCTCCTCTCGATACCACCCATACACCACAACAACCATCATCAACCTTCGCCTCTATAACCACCCCTCCCTCTCCCTCTCCCCTCTCAATCGTCTCTCTCAGTATGGTATGACACAAGCGGATCGATGAATACCCATGGAGCAGTGCGTGAGTAACGGGTGGGCCAAGCGTTTATTCAGCAGCAGCCAACCAATGGCAAGGGACGCAATTAGTGGCCAGTCTTCCTTGCCCTGCTTGTTTTCCCTCATCTCTCTCTCTCTCCTCCTTCTCTCCCTGCAGGTGACACTCCAGAGCTCCTCTGCCCCCCCCCCCCCCTCCTGAGGATTCAGCGAGACAGGCGGATCTGCGCGCCCGACCATGGCCTTCCCATCAGCCCCCTCCGCATTATGGAGTGTCAGCTTATTGACAGTACTATTCGCGGCTGCGGTTCACAGCAACAATGTCTACGGTAAGCACCTCTCTCTCTCTCTTTCTTTCTTTCTTTATCTCTATCTCTCCTCCCGCTTCCTATTCTTTTCTATCTCGCCCACTCTCCCCGGGGGCCCCCTGACCTCGCCGACCCTCTCTCTCTGTCTCCGGCGGTGCCCCTTATCTGTTGACATGAGGCTGTTTTTTTTTTTTTGTTGTTTCCTGTATTTTGACAAGGGAATCAGAGAGGCGTTAATAAGCACATGGGACACTCCCACCTCCCAGGACCCCCAGAGGAATGCCTGCCGTTGTTTTTGAGGAATGTGTGTGTGACTTGCACGTGGGCACAGGACTTCACACACAAATATGAATACTACTGACCCTTTGCTGGAGTAAGCTCAATTGTCCCATGACTCCCTTTTTTTTTTCTTCTGTGCACACAGAAGTACAAAAAAACAAGCACACACTCTCCCGCTTCTTTCTTTCAACTCTCACCTGCTCAGCATGTGTGCTCCACACACACACACGTGTGTGTGCGCAGATATCTGTGTCAGGGGTTCATGAAACCCGGAGTGAAGCGGTTTTCATCTCGCACTTTCTCAAATAGCGAAAACAGGAGCACGCACACTTTTAACACTCGCATACTTCAGAGACTCATGACACGCATCATGGTTGAAGCTCAACCTGTGATGAGCAGGGCGCCGCCGAAAGTGGATGGTAAGGAGAGGATTTGATGAGAGAAGCACTTTGTAATGATATCATCCCCGCTGTGAGTGAACCGAGTGAACAGGAATACACTGTTCAGCGTGCTTTTCCCCCTCAATTACATAACACTCAAGTGACTGGCTTGCCGGTAACTCAACCTTTAGAGGGCAAACTGTGCCGATGGCGAATGGCGCATCACGATTGTCACTCAATCCATAGAAAATTGATTGACGCAGGTAGAATCCTGTTGGCATTTTCTCATTACATTCAGGATTTAATTGCATTGAGTGTTTGGGCGAGGAAACCGCAAGACGATCTAGCAGGCGAGAAGGATCCTAATAGACGCTTCCCTGATTTGCATTTGCAATATATATTCTCAGAGGCCGCCCGCACTCGTGCTCACCCACACATTTACCAATCTGAATACATCTTTGAGTGCACAGTGCATTCACAAACATGGACACAGTATGTACACGTGTATGCACACACACACACACACACACACACACACACACACACACACACACACACACACACACACACACACACTCTGCGTTTACTCCACTTCCACTTGGTTTATCCACATCAGCTGCTTTTACTTGCTGTTGAATTATGCATCCCTGTGTTTTCTGCACGTTTGTGGTTGAAATGTGGGGAAGTGGAGGGTTGCCAGCGGGAGCTCTCGGTGGTCAGAGCAGTTAAAAGTGAGAAACCATCTCGCTGTGCTAAGACGCGTGGGATGAGGTCACCGCTAAACAAATGCAAATGGAGGCCCTCGTCGAGGTCCAGAAAGCTGCTGAAAATGAGAAACGCGCAAACAGATTGAGGCGCTGATGATGAAATATCAATCTCTCTCATCAGACCGCTGACCCCCCGGCCGTGTAGCTCGTCATTGAAACCCAAGCGGTGGTTCGTTATTTGGGGTTGGAAAACGATTTTGGCTCGCATTCAGACGCACGTCACTTTTGATTAAGGTGTGCCTAGCAGGAGGCCTGACCATGCATGACCAATTCCTGCTTTGGTTTCACCTAAGCGCTGTTTTACATTATCATGTCAGTCAAGGGGAATAATTAAGCCCGGGACGTCTGACGGCGTTCTGGAGATGAGAAAACACGTCAGGAGAGCGCAATTGAGAGGAGAAGGGAGGCGGGGGGACGGAGTGCTGGCTTCACAATTCCAGTGTGCAAGTACTCAAGGTCTTTTTGGTCATTAATATTTTGCTATGAAAGCATAATTACTTGCTCATAACGACGGCACTGAAACAAAACTGATCACATTTCTACACTGAAATCAATTAGACACACTTTTGTCAAAAAAAAAAATCTGAATTGTATTCCTGTGCTGCGTAGGAAGGTGAAAACTAAAATAACAATGCAACATTCTTTTTTAATCAGTGTTGTAGAGGAATTGATTTGGTGTCACTGGTGCAAAAAATACAGTCAATTTCTGGACTTGAACACTGGAAAGTAAGGATGTTTTACGCAGCTAGGAGCTCTTATTGGACCTTAAAAAACAACCCAAACAATGTTGAGAAAAACGATTTGTTCTTCACTGTTCTTTAGTTTCCAGACCTTTGAGAAATGTGTCCAAGCTGTGGTGTTTCAGCTGCAGTGGTACATGTGAGTAAAGTGCAGAGCGCCGGGTTCAATATCTGCTGCGATCCGTCTGATTGTTGTTGTGACACAGCAGCAGAACTACAAAGTATAAGATATAGGGCGGGGCAGGCAGTCAGATAATGCCGTCATAATGGACATCTCCGTGCTAAGAGGTGCTGGAACAGAAGGGTCTACTTAGCATAAATAATTCAATGTTTTGTATCGGAGGGGGGAAAAAAAACAAAAAACGATTAGCTCAGCAAATCAATGCCACAGCAGCATGAGAGCCATCAGAGTAGGAGAACTGCCCATCACTGCTACACTCAAGAGTCCACAGTGAATTAACAACACGTGGGAAAAGGTTGTCTCTTTCCATCATTCAAAAAGATAAAACAGAGAGGAAGAGCTCCCCCCCCCCCCCCCCGTGAATTATAAGGTTGATTACCATGTCTTGACAGTTTAAATTCCCTTCAACCACCAAACTCTCCCACTTCCACTGACACATCTTCATTTAATGTATGTCAAAGTCAGGGAGAGGACAGTGCCATAGCCCCTGTATTTTCTGGTTAAGAAAAAAAAGCCGGGCTTCCTTAGAGCGACTGAACGAATCGGGGAGACACTAATTGCGCGCCATTTGACATATCCATTTCCACAGCTGGATGTGCAGCCATGCGCCGCGGATGGAAAGTGCCTCTCAGAAGGGCACAGATTAGGCATGCAATTGGCCGGCTGTGCCCTGGTTCTGTACTGCTGACCCAGTTACCTCGGGGCTTCTGTGGATTGTGGAGGGTCCTGTACGCTGGAGCTCTCGTCAGACAGCGTGTAGAATAGCGAGCAGTGGCCTCCCCGTCAAGCCACCTGGACCCTAGCTCCGCGGCGGCCTGATCCTGGACCCCGGGAGAAGGTTTGCATCGTGGCAAGGGACATGCCTAATAGTTTGTTTACCTCCTCGAGTTGCTCCTGTCTGCACGAGTGAATGAAGCGCCGATGTTTCCAGCTGAGACCAATAATGAATAAGGATTACAGGACGGGAGCGGAGTGGACCAGTCGTTAGCTCGCTAAGATTTACAGGCGGGAGGGCTTGGCATGTGTTTGTCTCTGCCAGCGGTTCACTTTATCCTGCAACAAAATGGGCTCCATCCCCACTGGACCGGCTCTTTCTCGCTGGCTCGAAGCCCACTTCCTGTGTGTGCTGCTGTTGTTTACTGTTGACTTCCTGTGTGCCAAGACGGGAGAACATTTGGCTAATACACAGGACGGCTAACATACAATAGCAGTGGGCGGTTTGGATGGGAGGCCTCCGCCTGTTAACAAGGCTGACTGATAAGCAGTGACTCATTAACAAGCCGAGGTACACAGAGCCCGGGGGAATTACCGCCTAGCCACTGTGACATTAATAAGAGGCCTAAGCTATTTTTCTATTTGGCTCCGCTGGCTAAACCAGTGGTTTCCAATCTCCACCATGGCTATTTACTGGCTCCAGTGCTTTTCCCATTTGTCTCAGCCACTGGTTACCTGGCCTGTTGGAGTCGGGCATTGTTTTCAATGTGGGCTGCAGTTAATGACATCTGCTTCTTCAATAGAAAAGCAGACACCCCTCATTAGCTTGCTTCGGATTCATTTCGGAAAACATCTGGGGAGGAGCCCAATTAATCCTCCACATTCTGATCATGCCAATTAATTAGCAATATGTCTGGTTTTTAAAAGAATAAAAGAGAATGACATATTTCAACACATATCCTAGATTTAAATCAATGAGACTGATGATATTCTGACACAGATCCAATTAGGCATCTTGACGCACTCGGCGTCAATATGTAGAGGGGCTCCGAGCAACTGTCTCTTATTAGAATTTTAAATCCAAAGCCATATTACTCCCATTGTGTCTGGCGTGTTTATTTTTCTTTGATCCTTTTAAGTGTTTTGTCGTCCAGATCACTTTTTGCGATTATGAATTGGATCCTGATTGGCTGGCATTAGTTTGCAACAGATTCACATCTGGCGGAAAACCAATTATTTCTCCTGTTCATCATGCCGATTAATTAAGGCGCTGTGGCTGATTGATTAAACCCCCAACAAAGCTCCAACCAGGAGCACTCGAGCCCTGGGGAGGGGTTCTCATCACACATTATGCACATTGCTGCGTCTTCATGTCATCTTCACACGGCTCCTCAGACGTGCTGAAACATCACACATGCGTCAGCGTCAGGAAGAGAAACTCCCAGCTCAGCGAGGCACAAGTGTTGATAAGTAATTTGTGACTAAATTAAGCTGAATTAAAAATGAGGCGGCGCCCCGGTATCGTTGGATCTTAAAGGAATTAGGAGCACCCAAAACAAGACTCCATTAGACCTCATCAATCTGAGGCAGATCTCATCCACCCAGGCCCCCTCTCGCTCAGGCTGCGCGAGATTACATCAGAGCAGATCAATCTCGCCTGCTAGCATCATAATAACGGCGAATGCCATTTGGAAAATTGAAAGGGAGAAGTGCTCTTGAGATTTTAAGCGAAGCAGCCTCCGCTTCCTCTTAGGTGCTCTTAAAAGACACATCACTCCCGGCTTGAGAGAAAAATTACGGGGACCAGCATTTGCAGAGTTGTCAGCTTTAAATCATCACTCCACAAAGACACGGCAGATTAAACAAACCTAACAACAATAACAATGCCAGCCTTGGAATACATTACCTCTTCTTCTGACAACACGAGTCCTGATAATGTAGCTCTGCACTCGGCTGGCTTTGCCTTTGATCAGGACCCTCACTCTCAACCACCCTCACCCCAAACCCCCCCCCCCCCCCCCCCCCCCCCCTCCTTTCTCTTACTACCTGCAGGAATCCTCTGATGGGTGTTTTAATTGATTGCTGCAGGGAGGGGAGAAAATCACCCACCCTGTCATTGTTGCATGGATGGTCAAACCAAGGGCTTCCTGGCAAGGTGTGTTGTTTTGTTAAAGCCATCACTGCTCACCGCGCCGTGTGTGTGAAATGACGGGGCGCCGGAAGATGCAGGGCGCACGGCTGTAAAAGCGCAGCATTTCTATTGATTGAGTCTGAGTGCTAAGGGGTTTTCCCCCTGAGCACAGGAGCTCCACCAATGAAAGAGCAGAGGTTGCTCTTGTTTATTGCCTCTTTTTGATGATGCCATCAGTTTGCCCGGTGGTGGGGAGTGTGTCTGTGGGGGGAGATCGGCAGCGCTGATACCACAACCATAAAGCCATTTTAATTCACCTTCTGAGCTGTCTTGGGAATTCTCCCCGGTGTGATTTCTGCTGAGGAAATCACCGTCCGTTCACTGGACATACTTCTGCCCCATTAAAAAACTGGTGATAGAAAAGGTGTTGTGCAGCGGATCTCCAGGTTGGCACTTCAGACACTCGTTGACAGAATTCCCACAAGTGAAAAAATCTCTGCAAAATATTTCACTTTTGTGGTGATGTTGTAGCATTGAATCAATATCTACTATTCAATTTAACAACACATTAAGCTTGTTTTATCATTCACCTGTTACGCAGTGATGTTGTTAAAAAAAAGACTATCTTATGTCTGTGTGGAAACCAAAGCTTCATGGCTGCGCCCATTGTTGTTTCCATGGTCACAGTGAATAAATAAAGCTGCAGAGACACACGGACATTTTTGTTGGTTATTAGTCTTCTTCTGTTGATTTACTCTCTTTTTATTAAAGGTTTGAAATCATATTGTAGGCAACAAAAAAAGAACAAAATTATCCACTGTAGTTTGTTTTCTTTTAAAGGTTTGTTTTGGGGCTTTTTACTGAATGACAGGACAGTGGATAGAGTCAGAAATCAGGGCGAGAGAGAGAGAGAGAGAGAGAGTGGGCAATGACATGCAGGAACGGAGCCACAGGACAGAATCAAACCTGGGACGCGCGCTTCTAGGACTATAACTTTCGTACATGGGGCGAACGGCTAACCACTTGGCTACCAGTGCCCCCATCCATTGTATTTCTTATTTAAATGTTTTCTACATCTGAGTGGACTTAACAGTGTAATGGAAAAATGCATTTAACACATACGAATTTCTGCTTGCACAGTGGAAAAATCCAAAGTAACACGTACACAAACCACACACGAACATAACTGTCATGAGATAATTATAGGCAAGTCTCTAGGCAGATTAAGACGCGTCAACGTGAGTCCACCAATGAGAGTGCCCTGCTTTGCGAAGTCTGGTGTAAATGTCTCGATGTCACCGCTCCCGAGCGGGATTCTGCTATTGTCACTCCTGTATAAGTTTCCCCCTTTTGCAAAAGAAGCCCTTTATACTCGTGCAATAAAATACACAAAGACAAACGGTTTGACTTGAGATCTTTTGTTAAATACAGAAAAATCCACGACAACAGTCAGAACCAGTAATTTTTCCAAATGACTGCCTGAATACCAAATATATTGATTAAGGAAGGAACTTTGTGTCTAATCATTAAAAAAAATGACTCCCTGTACTCTGATGGCAGATCTACAAAGAAACCTTGAGATGTTTAAGTCTGGAAAAGTAATGAACGACAAATGATGTATTTACATATTATTGCAATCTTCAACAACTCATGACCAAGCAGTTTAACTGTAAGTATCACTGACAGTTTAAATTCCTCTCTCTTTGGTGTAAATATTGTTGAAAGTTTGAGGGATGTAATGTGCGGTAAACTTCTCCGTTTGTGATGAAACTGAATTCAGACTGAAGCAGAGTCTGGCTCTTGTTGTTTTCCTGCTGATCCAGTGTCAGAGTGGATCAGCAGCCAGACTGTCAGAGACCTCCAGGCTGTGTCCTTTTTTTGGCACATACAGCAAACTTTTTGATAGTCTGAGCTGCACCCAAAAGAAATCGAAGACAAAGTTGTTATGAAAGTCAATTATTGCACTCGAAGCAGTTTAGAATATTGCTTCTCTTTTATTGTTTCTGTTCCATGTTCATCGCATGCAAATATCCAAATTTAGAATTCAGACTAGTCGGATGGTTTTGTATTGTAACACAGCTACTGCTCAGTGGAGTTCATTTTATGCTTCCCCTGCACTGCTGCACTCCTTATGCCTCACAATGACACTTTACCGCGCTGCTTGAATGCTCATGGCTCTCATATTCATCTGCTATTAAAATGCAGTCTGTATTACTTGAATGTCATTTGTGTTAATACAGTACCTGGCATTTAGTCTCATGTGTTTTCCTCCACATTTATAGCTGCACTGTAATTTGATTGAACGTTTCACAAGCCCTGTGCAAAGCGGGGAAAGTAGTTGTAGGAGGTTGCTTGTCAACTAGAGCGAGCATGACGGGTGTAGGATCGTTAGATTTGATGCTATACAGCCTGGATTTACTTTCAATTGAAGTGGAAAAGGTCGTCTTTTATGTGTCTTTCCTGGAAGGCAACAAAAAAATGATGACGTGTGGCTTTTTTGCTGCAGTTTGCAAGTAAACTGTAAACGCTGTGAAAGAGGAAAATAGTGAGAGCTAGCTGGGGGATGGAGTGAGATACTGGAGGTGTCTTTTTTTTTTTCCGAGGAGCTGGAGTGGATGGCAAAAACTTTTTTGGAGCGAGTTGAAACTTCTCTGCACTGTTTGCAAGAAATTAACACAAAATCTTCTGCGCTTCTGGCTGAGGTTATGATCACTCTGTAGGTGGTTGAAAGGACCGGATATCTTTCAGATTCTATTGTGCAATTTATTCACTGAATTAGCATGTTTTTTTTGTTTTTTTCCCTCATCCAGTTCTAACTTCGGGCGTTTGCATTTTAATCGAAGGTGTAAATGAGGTCAGGCTGCTAAATGTTTAAACAGAAAGTGGAGTAAATAGTCTGTTATCTTCCCTGCACTCTACAGTATCTCTGCACACCACATCGTTTTTCTGGTGTTAGGTTGAATCATCGTTTGAATGCTGTCATTGTCACATGTGAATAGATTTATTTGGGACAGTAGATATCGTCCCTCTTTTCATGAGATCTGCTGCTCCTGACGTTTCTTTTCTTGAGCGGCAGGAATGAAAGTCATTAAGGAATCCGAAAAGCAGCGATCTATTGATGAACACAGAAAATGACGCTATCCTTGAGTTTTTCATTGAGTGAAGTGTGCATGTTTTCCCAGCGTCAACCGATACAGAGAATGCATCGCCTTCCTGTCAAACATTAAATAAGGTCAGCCGATCAATCAAGCAGTCAATCACTGTGATGCAAGTGGATGCAAACGCACACTCTGCCCCGTGGACAGATGCAGCCTTGCCTTTTTTTTTATTTTTATTTTTCTCATTCCTGACACTGATCCGTGTATGATGAGCACATGATGAGTGGATGTTGCATTTGACGACGTTCGGGCCAATCGCTGCGGTTGCGTAACTGGGAGCTACAGCGCCGGTTTGAAGACAAAGGCACCAAATAGGCATCTCTAATCTCCCTGCTGAATGAATCGGAAACAAAGAGAGGAGGAACGCAGACATAGAGGCTTGGACACACATAGGATAAGCTGATTACCCAAGAAAGGAGGGAGGGCGAGAGGAGACAGAGGGAGAGAGAATAGAGGCATGCACGTGAAGAGGAGACATCCATACAGTAAGGGAGCATGAGGGCAGGAGAAACAGAGGAGGAGGAGAGAGGGAAAAAAACAAGTGCGTATGATAATGATGAAAAAAAGAAACAGCGCAGGGAGGAAGAGAAACACACAAGAGAATAAAAGGTGAATGTTTAAGAAGGACGCGGCATGGCGCGCTACACAGAGCATGCGATGGGGGAAATGAAGGGAATGCATATTTGCCTGTGATATCCTCCTTAGCCACGCGGCACAATAAAAAAAAACAGGACATTATGCAAATGTGAGGCGGCTTCGGCAATATAATCGCTACCTGAGTCATTTCACCTGCTCTGCTCTCGAGTCGCTATATATACAAACGGAATTACATCCAATCCAGGTGTATGGGCTAAATATACAGCTAATTAAAATTAATGAGATTTACTTAGAAAAGAATATGCTCCTTCCCTAAGCTGTTTATCCCTGCATGAGAATCTACTACACACACACACACACACACACACACACACACACCATTGCCAGAGTGCTCCAAAATAAACACACAAACACACGTACACATACGCAGCCTCGCTTTGATTCACTCGCCTTCAATTTGCTTTCTCACACTCTGCTCAGCTGAGCGTTGAGAATGTTTTTGCACACACACACACACACACACACACACACACACACACACACACACACACACACACTCACACTCACACTCCAGTGCTGTCACTCTGCCTACCTGGCTTCACACACACTTAACCATGCTTCTTGTTCAACGTAAACACAAGTCCTTGACTGTATGTATGCACATGCATATAGACACACATTCAGAGATTCTGAGGAAGCCACACACACACACACACACACACACACACACTCAGACCCACAAAAAGCAATTTAAGAAAAACACTTCTGTACATATTTATGCACGAAGACACACACACATAAGTGCAAACAGAAGCGCACAAACATGGTTTGAAGGCCGTCTAGTCTTTAAATACCCCTGTGAGCCAAGCTGTTGACTGTCAGGCGAAAAAATTGTGTGTGAGCCCGCCGTGCTATTTGTGTGTATGCAGAAGTGTGTGTGTTTTTTTTTTGTTTTTAGCAGGCCAGCCAATGCACACACACACACATACAGTATATTCCCCACACAAGGGGCCACTTCTGTAAGCATTTGATATGTAACATTTTTTCCGAACTGCTTACAGATAGATTTTCCTTTTTGGTAATGTGGTGTCCAACCAGGGACGTTTCATTTTCACAGTGAGCAAAGTGCTGAGTAATTAAACTCCTCTTCAAGCCCTCTCCGCTGAAGGAGAGGGAGAAGAGGGAAGGAGGGGGCTGGGGGAAGAATAAAAAAAAAAAAAAAACATGACACAGCGCAAATTAATCACACATTTTATTAACAGACTTTTGGTGGAACTCTGCTGCCTCTCAAAGCAGCTCCTCTCTGGCGCCCGACCAACTTGTGTCTCACCCGACCCCCAGCACGTACAGCATCTTACATATGCACTCACACACTCACACACACGCCCCCCCCCCCCCCCCCCCCCCCCCCCCCCCCCGTCTCTATCTCCATTTCTCTCCTTCTGTCGCTGCTTCATTTCTCAGCTTGGTGAGTACTCGAATGTCATTATGACTTTTGCTATCAAAAGCAAACAGCGGGGCAGGATTGAAGGAGTACACGCCAGACCTCCCCGTTTTCCTTGCTGAGAGTGCCGCAGCATGTCGAGTGCTATTGTGATTGTTCTGGCTCTTCTTTTTTTTTTTTTTTTTTCAACGCATGGACAGGCTTTTTTCTTTTTAAAGGACAGAGTTATAGACAGAGCTTCTGCTGTGAGGCTCTGCTGGCCCACATGGTCTAACTCTCTGAATGGACTAACCTCCTCTCTGTGTATTTACAGTACAATCACTCTCCTTTGGCCTCGGTGTCAATGAAGATGACTCCATATCCGCTCGCAAATTCGATCCCATTTGCGTAATGCACGGGCAGACGGCACAAGTGAACGATATAATTGAGTTAATGAGCTACATGCCCTTATCTTCTGTTCATTCACACGGGCAGCCCGAGGCATGACGACTATCAGCCTCTTACACAGGCTACTGTATGTTTGATGAGTCCCTTGAAGGGAGAATTTGATAATGTAGTCAAACTTCCTCAAGGCAAACTGTTTTGATTTGCGAGGCGAGGAAGAAGGAGTTTATCCTCTGTGTGTTTCCCTTCTTTTTTTTTTTCTTGTTCTCTTATTCTGCTCTGAATATTTAAATATTATTGTCATTTATTTATCACGCCTCGGCGTTCAGCTGCACCGAGCTATTTTCAGGTTGATATCTTCACAGCCAGGAGGGAGGAGGGAGGAGGGAGGGGGGGGGGGGGCACACAGGCTTGTACATGGGAGGTGTCACGCTCGACTGTTTGACAGTGTGCCTGGGAGAGCTTCTTTCTGTTGTTGTTTGAAGGGTTCTGTGACATTTCCTGGTGCCTTTTCCCCTCCGAGGCTGAAAGAGTCGGCGCTGGCTGGCCCGGTTTCATCAACCTCCCCGGGTACGATTTATTGAGGTTTTTGTTTGAAAGGGACGAGGAGAGAAAAAGGAAGGGTCATTTACGTCATAGGGTCAGTCGCCGGTGGCAGGATGGCTGCACGCTGACATTTATTCCTACTGTTGTGTGTTGTTGCACCTTGACGGAGCTAACATGACAACCATGGCAACCTGTTGCGACCTTCTGCCCCCCACTGAGCGGCGTGTTAAAAGGGAAACTATTTAAAGAAGTCAGGAGAAAAGTTATGAACATATACACATTGTAGAAGCCAGTTTTAAAGCTAGCTGTATTATCATATCTGAAAAATACTGAAGATGAAGCTTTTAAAAAACATCATTTAGTAAACCAGGCTTCATTCATTAAGTTTAAAATGCCACTATGACAATGGAGTTCACCTTTAAATGTCATGTTTTATTCTATTCATTTAACTGTACAGCAAACTTTGCACTCAAGGATTTTTGCTCAAATTAAAAATGTTTCATTTTGGTTGTGGCACGCAGGTCAAGTAGCCAGGTTTCTAGTGTCCAGATCAAAATGTATAATAAAGACACAGAGGGCTGATAATTACTGCTACACAGCTTTTCCATTATTGATATCAACTCTTTAGTTCATAGACATTTCATCTCCATGACTACCCAAACCCACCTCACACCGACTTTTTAATTCCAGAGCCAAAAACAATTAGTTAATTTATTGATCGGTTAGAGTTAGACAACAGAAAATGAAACGGCTTGATAATCGAGTCATTGTTAAAGCCATTTATCAAGCAGGATTGGTTCTCTAGTTTCAGCTTCTCAATTGTTTCCTCCAAAGTGATCGAAAACTAAACAAATTTAGATTTGGGACCACCGTCGTCAGGGAAACAAGAGTATTGAAGACATCACTTTGGACTCCGGGGGAACACTTAACAACCAAACAATTAATGGAACAAATAATCAGTGGTTTTTTTTTTTTTCATTAATTCTCATCATTCGTTTTTTAACATTGTGGAGACAAAACTTAAGAATTGAGAATGTTTTTGCTAAAGTGCACATCTGAAGTAAAGGCAAGCCTCACAGGAGTTAGGTTAAGCTACAAGTCTACAGCTATAGTTTGGACTGCAGGACTCTTCTTTAACCTTTTGACTTACCAACAAATTATTTCTTGCAAATGTATTTCTTAGTGTGGAAGTCAAAGGGTTAAGCTAGCCGGTCAAAACACCTGCTGAGAGCAGATTCTTCTTGTTAAATGTGCTTTCTCATGATGGGTATATCTCAAGGACATTATAAATATTGCAAACCAGATCTGCTCCAAGAGTAACAAGATAACTTTACTTCTGATTAGCCACTTTTTAAAGATTCATTTTTGGGAGCTTTTCCCTTTATTTGGATAGGTAAGCTTATAGTGTGGGGAGGTGACTGTAGCCTCTTTACATGGTGCGCCTACGTCAGCCGATGGATTGATTGATTGCAATGTCACAACTTGAAGCCCCTTTAATTCAACTGGAGTCGTCCCGTATGTGCTGAGTCATTGCTCTGTCTTTGAGCGTCTGCTGAAGGGCTGACGTGCAGTCATTTCATCTTTAAAAAAAAAAAAGAAGAAAAAAATCCAATCATTTTCAGTGGCATTTCCTGATTAGCTCCGGCCAGCATGTCATAAACTGACTGGCACTTATTCTCCCAAACAATAGACGTCTGTCACAGGGTACGTAGACGGAACAACTAGCGGTTTACAGAGGACTTCCTACCATTGTGGAAGGAGTGACAGCAGAAGATGCCGACGGTGCCTTTCTCTTCGCTTCTTGTAACTCTTCCAATTTGGTTCATCCTCAACGAGCTTCTTCCATCAATTTTCCTGTCAGAGTTGATTAACTGAACTCTAAATACTGAAAGACCTCCTGAATTATGCTTAACATCTTTAGCTTCGATTACCTGATGGAGAAGGATTAAAAAGGGAAACACTGGCAAATATTTACATGAACAATTTAAAGGGTTGTTTATTGACACTCATACACAGAAGCATACCAATAAAACCAATTACATATTCATAAATACCCCCATTTAATAATCTCATTAGCCTCTATCTGTATTTAGAAACACACACAGAGACGTGGAAAAAAATACACACAAATATCTGATTAGCCACGGTGGCTAATGCGCTGTGCTCAAAAAGCACCTTGCTGTAGAGCAGATTTCAAAACACGCATTTATTTGACAAACATCAAAATGCATCATTACTTTCTTTGATAAAAAAAAACACACACTACAATGGGACCTCCAAAAGCTCCACTTGGATACGACTGAGATAAATATTTATAATTGAGAGTGCCAGGCGTGAAAGACAGTATGACAGAGTAACTATTTATACAGCCGATTCAAAGGGGAGTCTCATACATATTCACTGTCGGAGAAGTTAATCCATTAAAAACAAGAAACAGAACAATGATGCAACACCTGCCATTTGTCGGATGATTTCTCCCAAAGCGCTTTGGAGCTTGCATGCATTTTTGAACACCAGTGGCCCGAGGGGGAATCCCTCACCATGACAGAGTTAGTGCAGGGATCTATCCGCGGAGAGAAACACAACGATGCAGCAGATTTTTATGCAAGATTTGAGCTGGAAAGGCCTGTAGAGATTGTTAGACTTTGGGGGGGGGAGTCGTCTTTGCTCACTGATATGAGAGTTATTCATATCTAAAGTGGTATATCCAAGGTAACTGGACTTTGAAATTCTTTGCCTGCCCTCGACTCAGTTTCAAACAACTTCATGGTCAAACAGAAAGTTCAGTTTTGTTTGGTCCAAAGGCGGAGGAGGTCTAGTTCAGCTGTCTTTCATTTACAGAATTAGACTGTTTGGATGGGAATTGCTGTAGAGAGATGGTGATTTGTCAAAATTAATGTCTGTAATTATCATCTTCTCAGCATAAAACCCTACCCATTACTTTGGATTGTGATGGAGAACTTAATTTACCAGGGGAAGATGTCTCTTGAGCTCTTGAATGGCTCGTGGACTTGCACAGAAATCTGGTTTTCATGAAGAAACCGGACTAAATGTCTACAGATGCTCTGCAAAGCTGTACATAGGCTCAGCTTTGCTTTGAGCAAAATGCTAATGTATTCATGCACAAAAAGACAAAGCCAACATGCTAATGGCCAGCCGGTTAATGAATACCATGTTCAGAATTTTATTTCCCCCCACTTAATCCCTTATTTGGTGTGATTGGCGGATATTTTTTCCAATGTAGTTTGCCTTGTGGGCTATCTTTTTGAACCATTTTCACCCATCAGTACAAGATAATGTTAGTGTCCCATGTACAGTCCAGACTGACATTTAGTTTGAATTAAAATCCTTCCTAAACTCAGCAGTGTTTAAGCCTACGTCTAACCAAACTCCACGTTTACTACAGGCATCAAAACCAACTGGTTAAAGAGCCCATATTCTGCCCTTTTTGGGGTTCATATATTTAATCTATGTTCCTACTTTTGTACGTTCACAATAGATAAAGTCCGAAAAAAGTGTCTGTTTTCATGTACTGCTCCTCCTTGCTCTCTCTACGCTCTGAGTCCGTCAGCTACACTCTGTTGAGCCCACACTGTTAGACCCCACGTGGGCCAAGTCTGCTCTGATTGGTCTGCCGATCCGCTCTGTCGTTATTGGTCAGTTGCTCAGCACGGTTCTCGGAAATGTCCCGCCTCTTTTACCATATTGGGAATGCAGCCACTGGCTCCGTCCGAGGGGAGCATAAACATTAGCACTACTGTGCTACCGCAGGCTACGGCATATCGTGGGCGTGCTACAGAAGTTAACGGGCATGCAACATGAGCTGCAGGGCTTACCACAACGAGCCAATGGGCTTAGATCAGTGATCTCACACTGACAATGACGTCGGACTGACAAATTTTTATCGAGGGGGGCTAGAACCGAGCGTTACATGCAGCTAATGCTACAGCTAACAGGAGGACGTAGGAGAAGGACTTTGAATTTTTGCACATAGATGTGCCTAAACATGCACAGGACACTTGGAAAACACACTAAAGAGCATATAAAACCAGTAAAAGCATAATATGGGACCTTTAAGTTAAGGCAAATATTCTGTTTCTGGGTGAACATCAACATTTGGTTTCCAGTGGGACACAAACAGCAGTTTAATAAGTCTAAAATCCTGTGTTAGACCTATTGGCGTCCCCAGCCTCTCAATGCACATTGGTTCTATTGGATCACATCTTTGTATGGCAGGGGAAAGCATTTTTTGTGTAGGAAAACAGATAACCCCCAATATTTTGAGATTAATGTTGGTATGCAAACATTTTTTTTCATCAGCTCTGAACACAAAGTACAGCTGTTGTAGATTGAAATGCAATTATTTTTTTGAAGATGTGGGATAATGAACCAAAATACAGAACAAATAAAGATTTGCACCTGATGAAATGATGAGTTCAGAAGTAAAGAGATTCCCAAACTCATTACAGCTCATCATAAAGGAAACACAAACATTGTACCAAATTTCACAGCGGATCATTCAATTGGTGTGACTGAAAACAAAAAAATGTGGATCTCATTAGACGTTAAGTCCAGGTGTGACAATCCCTTGCTTTCTAGACCAAAGTGGAAGGAGGATTAGCTATGTCCCATTTTAGGTTCTGCATTTGGAGATTGATTACATCACAGAGTTGATCCGAATTTGGTAAATCCTTCATGGCCCAACATACCCAGAGATTCATTTCATGCCAATTGAAGTAAGCTGAAAGACTCAAGTGGCCGAGTAATAAACTTTCAGCTGAATTAAGCAGCCACATATGTTAAAGAAGGAGCCTTGAATCTTACAATCATCTTTACAGGTGAAGTTATGTGACATTATAGATGTTGGCTAGCTCTGGCGCAGGTGTCGAGGTTGCTAGGTGGCAATGGGGGGCTGTTAGTAACAAAAGGGGAAAACTTGTGATGCAAACGGGGAATTCTCCGCAGACCTGACCCCCACATTTCAGTTCAACCTGAGCGGTCTAAGCAGGCTAGGTCCTTGCTACTTTGGAATTGAGACACAGCCACAGACACCCCAAAGCCAGGTCTCTAGGATGGCTAAAAAAGCGGGTGAACAAATACCGTAAATAAATTCCAGCGAATGCAACAGATGAGCCATAACGGGAAATTCAGTGATCATAAAACCAAGACAGCAACATCATGACTGCAAAGTGAAATCATCACAGCAACACAGCGTCAGCAACTCCTCCTGTCCCTCTTCTTCCCTGCTCTGTGTTGTAGTCAGAATGTCAATCACAGCAGCACCTGCTCCCTAGCCAATAGACAGTCAACAAATTACCATCAGGAGCGGAACCCGGCTGTAAATGCGATTGGGTTGGATTTGAGTCTGCTCTCCCAGCTTTGGATTTGAATAGAATAGAGTCTGTCCTTTTCCTTTTTTTTTTTTGCCTCTGTGGCTTCAGAAAGCAAGATTAGATAGAGGTAGGGAGGGAAGGAGACAGAAAGAGAGAGAGAGAGAGAGAGGAGTGGAGACAGGGAGGAAATAAGAAAAACAGAGCAACAGAGAGCATCCAGGGGTCTTAAAATAAATCTAAATTTAAGGCCCTGAATAGTGTGAAAAATGTGTGAAACGTCTGTATTAGAGGACTTATTTTTCTGCCGCTCTATGATAAGTGTCTTTGTCCTGCATGTCTCCTCTTAGATTATTCCAGAGCAGGCCAGGGTTAGCAGCACAATAGGCTGTGTAATGTTTTATTCATCGTTTCTGCTTTAGTAAACAGAATTGGGCCTCATGTTCCTTAACAAATAATTTCATGTTGTCCTTTTTATTACACTGCCCATTCATAATTTCAAAGTTTTTATTAGCTCTGCTGAATTGCAAATATTTTCCTTTGGCAGTTTTACAGTCTTCTATTTGTAGCACTGTAAGATCCGTAAGCCCTTGCCACATCTAACAATAAAGTAATTACCATAAACAAATGACAGTATTACTGGTAAGATTGTCAGCCTCTAAGGGTCTCTGCAGGGCCCTATTAGGTCCTGTTTGAAGGAAAACCTGCAAGATTTCTAACAACACAAGGTCTTTATATTCAGGCATGCAAACAGGTGCAATAGTTTCTCTACCAGTGATACATATTTTGATATCTGTCTATAGAGGTATGGAATGCCACATGTACAAAATTCAGCACTGTCATGGTTAGTTTAGACTTGACGAATTGATCAGTAGTATAAGTTTTGGTTCTTTTTTATGCTGAAATGATTTACTATCATAGGCTGTATAGAGAATGTATGCAGTCTCAGTGAAGTCACGCATTGGTTTCTGAAGATGTGTTGTGAAGACAATTGATGGCAATCACAATTTTGGAAATGCCGACTCGGCAAACAGGTGGAGTTGAGTTGTTCTGGCAGGCCGTCAACCGACGATCTTGAGGAGCCTAAGAGAGCTCAAGAGCTCTCAGGAAAGTAGGTGGTTAGTGACTGAGATTTACAGATAGATACATGCAGTAATATGATGTACTGTATATGCACAGAGAGAGAGAGAGAGAGAGAGAGAGAGAGAGAGAGAGAGAGAGAGAGGAGCTCAAGGTGCCAGTTCCCCCGGTAGTCTAAGCCTATAGCAGCATAACTAGGAGCTGGTCTACACCAGCACCAGCCGTAACTATAAGATTTATCAAAAAGGAAAGTTTTAAGTCCATTCTTAAAAATACAGACTGTGTCTGCCTCCCGGACCCCGGCTGGAAGGCGGTTCCAGAGGAGAGGAGCCAGATAACTGAAGGCTTTACCCCCCATAGTACACTTAGAGACTGTAGGTACCACTAGCAGGCCTGCATTCTGGGACCGTAATGTTCTCGAGGGGCAGTACGGCACTAGTAGCTCCTTCAGGTAAGATGGTGCCTGGCCATTTAGAGCTTTGTAGGTGAGAAGAAGGATCTTGAATTCTATTCTAGACTGTATAGGGAGCCAGTGCAGAGAAGCCAACACAGGAGTAATGTGGTCCCATTTCCTGGTTCTGGTCAGTACACGAGCTGCAGCGTTCTGGACTAGTTGAAGAGTCTTCAGAGACTTGCCAGAGCACCCTGACAAAAGAGAGTTACAATAATCCAACCTGGAGGTAACAAATGCATGAACTAGTTTTTCTGCATCACTTTGCGACAGGATATTCCTGATCTTGGATATATTACGAAGGCATCATGTATCAAAATGGATATGTTCTAAACATACTACCCATACATTCAAAGCTTGATCCAAAGCCAACTGGACTTGGTTGAAGAAGTTACTTTCAGTTACTACACTCCAGATTTTAAAATAAACACTTCTGAACTATTGATTAAAGGGAATGCGACCTGATTTAAGCACACAGATTGATGTCGTGCGTACAGGCTTCCCAGTTACTATATGTACTTTTTTCATGAAAGCAAACAGGAAATGTCAACGTATTCCCTTTTGCAGAGCACTACTTTAGCAAATAAGCTTTACATTGACCCTGACCTGGATGACTGAAAACCTTCACAGACACTACCCATACAGTTTTTTATACCAATAGAGAAATGAGCTAAAGAGGCCAAAACCAGTTTTTTAACCAGGCTGTAAACATGTTTATTACTGCTGTAAAAATGGGAATATTCACATTGGATCTAATGCTGATTCCTCGGCTTTTAGAGCCAGCCTCAAGTGGACACTCGTGGAACTGCATAATTTAGTACTTCTGCATTGGCTGCAGTTTTGAACAGAGATTGGCCCTTGTTTACCTCGTAGCATTTGCATGAAATTTCTTTAGATGTAACTCTCATATATCTAAAAACACTGTATGTTGTACATTTCACATTGTCATACTGTACTTTGACGTGCAATTAATGTGAACATATGATGTGATATACAGCACTATCACATATATGGTGATAACCTCAGGGAATTGATTCCTTTTAGTTGTGCAATGAAGTTCAAACCATGCAACTTTATCTCCTGTAAATAATCATGACAGCCACGTGCAATGTGCCTGCTGGTGATACCTGTACGAGCCAGCTCATATGCTCACTTACGTACAACTGTACTTCTTATATAACTTATTTTTGGGCTTTTAATCCTGCTTTATAACCAATTATTAATTATTCTTATGCATTTCAATGCTGACCCATATGCATCTTTTTTTTATCTAAACAATATCCCTGTCTTCCTTTCACCCACGTCTCTCTGCTTTTAGCTCAAAATTTGGTCCCCACCAACTCCAAAGGGGAGCATTTAGCTGCCAAATGCTCCACTTTGTTCACCAGTTAGTCACTAACTGCAGTGTCTGTCTGCTGTTTGCTTCGGAGCAGGTGGTGCTTAGTGGGTTTTTAGAGCTTTCTCTTAAAAAAACAGCTGAAAGGAACATTCTGTGAGCGGGGAGAGTGAACCAAAACTGTGAAGTTGCAGCAAAACAATTAGGCTTCCTTTAGCGCTGTAATGGGAAAGAGGTGCTGCAGATTCAGGTGATGGTTCACTGTGGGTTCATCACTATGAAAACCCATTTCACACTGTCAGTGTTTTCACTTTATCACATTTGAAGACTCGTATAATTATTGATTTGAGTTGCTTTAAAAAACAATTTTCCATTAACCGAGAGCAGCAGATTGACAAAACGTTGTGTGCGTGTGTGTGTGTGTGTGTGTGTGTGTGTGTGTGTGTGTTTGTGTGTTTCTGTGACAGCCATTTGTCTTCATTATTGACATTTTAATTCCCTCCATGAGTGATCGAATAATCCCCAAATAACTGACATATTAATAATAATGAAAACAAAGGGTGTTGCGTCTCTACATGTGCCACTTTGAGACCTCACAGGGCAACATTTCATTTCAGCAAACCCTGAGCGGCAGCAGGAGATTCATTAGCTCATTAGTGAGTGACTCATTAGACAGAAGTCATGCGTTGTCATATTCTCTCAGTAATGTAAGTACTGAAGTGTCAGTAATCTCTGTACCCCTCTGACCCGTGTTTTTTTTTTTCTTCCTTTTTTTAACTAAATGAGTGGATGTTGGGCGGGCAGGTGGTTCCTCTGCTCACTTTGTGGCGTCTCTCTCTCGCTCTCTCCGTGGTGTTTTGCTTCCTGCGCTTGAGGTTTGATTTATGTTGCAGTTTGCCAAGAACACTTCCTGCGACTGACACTGTGCTGGTTAATTAGAACAAATGTAGAAGGTCTCAATAGTGGGATGCTCTTCTTTTGCTGAATCCTGCGGTTGGGGATCGGTGATGTGGCCTTATCAGTCACGGTAATATATTGCCCATAACTTCAAAAAAAAAAAAACTTCAGATATTTCCTTCTGAAACCTGCAGAGAGCATGTGGAGGCAGAGACGGAGCGAGTGCTACTGCGACTGAGGTCTGGGTTATTTCAGGATGGTTGTCTTGCAGTCTAATGTGGTTTGGCACTTGTGTGTCTAGTCACAGGGAGATATATGGTGGAATTTGCTTTGAGTGGCTGGCTGGTTTTCTGAATAGAGGAGCTCTGGTTTCCCTGGTTGCTGATTGCCATGGTCAAGACTTTTTCTCAGCTATTTTATTCGTCCTCATTTTCTCCCCTCCGTCTCCTTTTGCCTCTTCTTCTCGGCATCTGCTTCTGGTTGTGTCCTCCTTTTTGCTCTCCTTGTCTAATTTCCTTCTATTTTTCATTTTTTGTTTGTCTTCTCTCCTCTTTGTTCCCCCCCTCAAGTTCTTTTATTTTTGGCCTCTTTGTTTCCTCCTTTTTCTTTGTCTCAGTGAAGCTTTCATCCCCTCTATTCATTTCCTCTCACTTTGTTTCTTATTTTCTTCTTCTTTCCCCTTTCTATTATCTCTCAGCTTTCCTTTCTTCTTCTTTTTTATTCTCACTTTCTCCTCATTTGTGTCTCTCCTTTAAATTCTTTCTTTCTTGTTTTTTTTCTCTCTCACCTTTCTCATGCTATTTTCCTCTCTCTCTCTGCCCTCTTCTCTTTACATATTTCTGTCCTCTAATTTTCTATTTTTGTACCTCCTCCCTTCTCATCACTTTTAAGTCCTTTTCTCTCTTTTCCTCTCATCTTATTTTTCCCTCGTCCGAGCTCTCTGCTTTCCTGTCCTCCTCTCTCGCTTTTCCCTCCTCGCCTTTTTGCCATTTATCCACATCGTTCTCCCTTTCCTGCCTCCTTCTCCGCTCCCCTCTGTTTTTGTGCTTGCTGTTTTAGCATACTCTGCAGGGAGCACTCCTGCGATGCCAATTATATTGACTGAAGAAAAGGAGAAAGAGAAAGAGAGAAGGAGGGAGCCAGGAGGAGGAGGAGGAGGAGGAGAGGGAGAAGGGAGGGCTGGAAGACCTGTGCATGTGTGCACAAATGCACACATTCATGCAGATGGAGGGGATGAATGCGAGGGGGGTAGAGGTTTGAGAGCAGAGGAGGAGCAGGAGAAGGAGAGGAAGAGGGGAATGATGAAAGAAGGGGAGAACCGGGAGAAAGAGGACAGAGAGAAATTGGAGGAGAGCGAATCCGTCTGTGAGTGTAATAGTCTCCCGCTGTCGAACCCGAGGGAATTCACTGACTGCAGAGGGGGAGAGAGAGAGAGGTAGAGAGGCACAGAACGAGAGGGGGGAGAGGGGGAGGGGCTGGGGTGCGATCACAGCAGAGGAGGAGATAGAGAGATACAGACGGAGGAAGAGCAAGACAGAGAGAACAAAAAAAAAGAAAAAAAAGCCGAGACGGCAGGGAAAGAAAGATGACTTCAGTCCTTTCCTCTCGGATCTCAGCTTGTAGGGCTCCTCTCCAGGCAAATGTGGCTCGTGACATTAAATAAGACTCAGCGTCATGACGGAGTGTATGAATGGAGAGCATAAGTATATCATAGTAATGTGCTGCTGCTGCTCTACAGTAGCTCAGCCTGGAGAACTGCTTATAATGTGTCAGAGGAAGCCTGTGCGCTGGATGTTTACTCTACATGCTCGTCTCTTTATTATCACCAGAAGAGCCCGACCGATACGGGATCGCTGAAGGCCGATAAAACAACCTTTTAAAAAAGGGAAAAATGAACTGATAAATTATATAATGACTGTATATTTGTTGGTGCTTGTTTATAAATGTACCAATCTGTATGAATGGTGCATCTATACAACAATGCAAAAGTATTCAAAAGTCTATTTTCTAAAACAAATCACTTTAAAGCTCCGATGAGGAGTTTTTAGCTGGTTATAAAACAGACTGAGATTAATACCGAGGCGTCTTTATGATCTACACAAGCTAAGGAGATCATCAGGGACAAGACTGAATATTGCTGTATGATTATTTTTAATGCCTGAACATTTTACCTTGGGTAAGGTGTCAGGCAAGGAGAGTAAAAGCAACCTTTTTTCTTCTTACATTCTGCTTGGCAAAGACTCATGTTGAGTGATCCATGTAGCTTTTTTGAGATTGTGAATAGTTCGTATTAGTGATTTTTACATTTTCTATTTTAATATTTCTTTTTTTTTTTCTTTCCCTCTGTCGTGATGCTTTTGATGTTGTGTGAAGCACTTTGAATTGCCTTGTTGTTGAAATGTGCTATTTAAAAAAACTTGCCTTGCCATGCCTTTTTCTCAAAAACACGAGTTCCACTTTATCCACAGGGGGCTCTAAAGTGGACGCAAACCAAAAGCTTCTCACTTTAAAGAATATATTAGTTCAGTATTGAGTTTTTAGTGCAGACCAGCCTCTGCTCAGCTTTTATTTACCTCCTCATGTGCTGCAGACAGTACTGATAATATTTAAACCAATAAAGTCAAATCTGATGTTCTTTACAAAAATGAATAAAAACCATTTCTAAATTCCCTAAGCATCGTTTTCTGTAATACATGATCTGTTTACAAAACTTTCCAATTCAAAATCCTCCTTAAAATTGTGATTTCCATTGTCAACTGTTGTTGTCAATATTATGGCAGAACGATCAATCACATGTGAAGCGGCTATGATTTGATAAAAGAGACTTAAGTGGGCTTGTAAGAAAATCATATCAAAGTCCAAAGACTGACAAAATCATCCAGTATGAAATTAAATTAAAAAAAACCTGATGACAGTGACAGAATATCCTCAAACCCACTCCCTCCTCTTTGTCTGCCCCCTCCACTCAACCGAACACTTATGAATAACTAAAGCAAACCCAGTTGAAATTTACTGGAAGTGATCTAACCCTGATGAAGAGTGCAATGTGACAAATACAAGTAAAAAACCCCTTCATGGCTCCTCTTCAAGTTGAAAAGGATGAAGAGCTCCAGGCCTGAAACAACCCATCAAAATATTACAATTTCGACAGCAACATTTCCAATTGGACCCATATCAGAAAACATAATGCACATATTATGGTAATTCCCCGTTCTTATTTTCAGACCCACCAGTGTTGATTAAAGGAGCAATATGTTAAATATCTATTGAATTAAATCATAGAATGACCTTACTATATGATCAGACATTAAGGAAACATGCTATGTTGAAGTGCTGACTTCTCTGACAATGATTCAGCAGCCAGTATGTCCTGCTTCTAAGTTTAGATTCTGGTCTGGTATGGTCTTTGTTTTGACCAGAAAAGTAGGCGGTGCCACGCTGCAGTTTTGGACGCCCCTCGGCAAACTGGTTCACATATAACTGATTTTTCTAACAAGCTCCTTGACCAGAAACGCGTTGAAACTTGGATTTATATTGGAGATGCTTTTTAAAAATGGAGAGACGTTAGAACCCAGAATGGTTTACAGACGGATGCAGAGCTGGCTAAACACTGAAGCTTCAGTGTCCACGACATGGCAACCTGCGTGAACATCAACTCTAGGGAGGAGGGGGCGGGGCGAGAACAGCTCTCTTTTTGAATTTGGACTGCAGTACCAATTTTAAACACTACGTGCCAGAGTTACATATTGCTCCTTTAATCAAATGTTTAAGTTTAATTTGTTGAGCTTCTTTTTAAAATATCAGTCTGTAAGATTGGGCCCTCAACTCACTACAATGGAGGTGGCTGTTATTTATCATGATGCATCCGTCTTTGAAAAATTTAATTGAAGTCTACCTTCGAGTTCTGTACCAATTTCTTTGGACAATCCCCACACCTCGCCGGGAACATTTTCCATGGAACTATTCGATTTCAACAAATCTATCATTGATTTTTGTAGCAGCACAAACAGAATTCCACTCCTTTTCTTTTAAACTGGGACAGCAGCAGAAAGCTCAGAGAAGGAAATCTGAAGTCTACACGAGTAGAACCCAAAACATTCAGCATGATTAGTTAACAGGAGGGCTTAGAGAGGAGATCACTTATGTTACATTGGTGTTATTTGTGAAGAGCTACATTTTTGCTTCCACTTTGATCGCCTGTGGATGTGTGTTTGCTCCTTTAGAAACTTTGACAAAATGGAAAGATGTCGTCGCAACTGCTCAAGGAAATAATCAAAGAGGGAAATTCAGGACAAATAAGCCCCATGCACGCAGTCGATTGTCGGTCTATTTACAAGATGGTGATGCTTGAAACACCAAAACGAGGGGTATATCTTTGAGAAGAACGGCGCTCAGAGACCGCAAGGAGAATTGAAGCCATTCTGAAGGTTATTCGAGAAGCAGGACTTTGAAAAGACAGTTTATGTTTTCTATTTATCAGATATCAATGGTTTGAAAGGATAACAACTGATTCTAAGGATCTCGTTGTTATTCTTTAAAAAAAAGTGGAACGCAGGAATCAGGCAGTTGGTGAGGGTTAGAAATGAAAAGAAAATGTGATTAATTTTTAACAAAACCCACAAGACTTACCTTTTTTTGGTGGTAGTTGTTAGGGACGAGGGTTGTTTTTCATAGTTCCTGACAGTGTTGGATTAGGTGACTTCTTTTAAATGACATTGATGGTACAATGCTCACACAGTCTGCACAGTCTGCTGTACATCCATCATGCATCTGTGCTTGCAAGAACAGAGATAAAGTGAAGGGTGTTTGGTGTTTACCCGGCATCTCAGCTCGAACATATACCTTTATGATTTCAATTTATGGCACACATTGCGGAGCTGATGATAAACCTGACTGGTATTTATACCACATATATGAGGTAATAATGTGGCTGACTAAATGATGGTTCATCTTTATCCACAGCTGCAGAAAAAAAAACCCAATGTGGTACTCCTGCAACCCAATTCTTAGTCTGGAACATTAATTCATTTTTTATTATACAACATCTAATGTGTCCCAGGCTTGGGCCAAGCATTGAAACAAAGTAATGTGTCGACTGATGTCAGAGATCGGCTCACAGTTTTATGGTCTGAAAGAGACTTTTAGTGTTCGTTTAGAGGCACTCGGTGACAAGAATGAAATGTGCTAAGAAAATACCGAGCTGTGCTGAATAAAGTTTGAATACAAGGTTTGAATAAATTACAGTAAGTAGTACCAAATGGATGTCAGTCACATAAGTCTGTAATGGAGCATTTGTCTGGAAGTACAATAGATGATATGTTACATAAGTGGTGCTTTGTCTTCTGATTGCCGCTGACCTAGAGTTCACTCTTTACCCACCTGTGTACTATTTGTTAGCTGCATGACTGTACTCTAACATTAATACCATGCATTATCTTCTTCAGCTTGATATGTATCTTTCAGTGAGTGTAGGTGTGTGTGTATTAGTGCTCGCGATTTGTAATTCATCCGGGGTCCAGAGGTCGTAGATGGAGCTTCCAGGAGATCTCCAGTGAAACAATAAATGGTTTTATTTCACTAAAATTCAATTCAGAAGAAATTAATTAACCAGAACCAAAACGGCTGGCAAGAATCTTCTTATTTCAGCCACTTGTACATCTGCAACCTAAGCGGGGTACACACTACAAAATAATTTAGACTTTTTTTACAGCACGGTTCCCCAATTCTGACAATTCTGAGCAACGTCCCAATCTTTTGATGGTTCTAGAGATTATCTTTGCCAGATTTACTTCCTGAGGTTTTCAATATGTTAAGAGGGATCCAATCTGCTTGGAAGAACGTCGGGGGCCACAATGACTTCAAATCCTAAATCTAAAACATGTTTAATGTGTATGATTCAATACCATATCGTGCGGGGGGGGGGGGGGGGGGGGGGGGGGGACGGAACCATTGAGGACAGCCAATTACGTACTCTGTGGATCGTCATGTGAATGAAACGTATGACAATTGGGAAGCTAGCTGACTGAAGAAGGAAGCACAACAACCTCTGCATGTCCATTTTTATTCACCTCCAGTTTGTGCTGTAACATGTTCAGACAATTATAACACTGTCGCTGTAACTTAAGCAGTAGGTTTTTTTACATTCTTTGTGAGTGATTTAGTTAAAAGTAGTCCCTCATGGGGCGCTAGTGGCCCAGTGGTTAGAGCGTACGCTCCATGTATGGAGGCTGTAGTCCTCCAAGCGGGTGGCCTGAGTTCAAATCAGACCTATGGCTCCTTTCCCGCATGTCATTCCCCACTCTCTTTCTCCATGTTTTCCGACTCTATCCACTGTCCTGTCTCTCTATTAAAGGCACAAAATGCCCAAAAATAAATCTTTAGAAAAAGTAGTCCCCTGCACCTCATTGGTTTACTCTCAAGTCGAGTTTGGCAGTCGGCAGAGATTCTACGAGATGGACAGACGGCGCTCTGGTTGTTTGTGAATGGAATCTGTTGGTGTGTTGTGCTGGTCATATCGTTGCTCTCCCCGCGCTACAGGAACGTAAAAATGTTAAAATCTCTCATTATTTGTTGCCATGTTTCGACGATTTTCTACATCTGTTAAGATTTTTGAAAATGTAGTAGTGTGGGTCAGGCTGTTTTTATGGTTCACCTCCAATGTCAAGTGGGTCACCAGATGGTCTCAGGGGCCGCGCCAATTCTGCGCCAAGGGTGGCAATGACGGTTAGAACACGTGGGGTGACCCTAATAAGTCAATTAGCCCACGAGGGGCGCCCTAACGAAGTCTGGAGCCGCCACGCCACTCAGCGTGCACAAACATTTTAAAAAAGGCCCACTGTCAAGACTCTATTGTTTCTCTGTCTGTGCCTGAGCTTCCATTGTTTGAAGCAGCTTACCCCCCCCACCCCCTCCCTCCAATCCCTCTTCTTCCTCGTCTTCTTCATCTCCCTTTCCCTCGCTTTGCTTCCTCATTGATCTCCCGCGTCCTGATTGGGAGTGACAAACCATGAGGGCCGTCTGAAAAGGTTGCGTTCGTTAGTGGGCGTTCGTCGTTACAAGACACACAAACATTCCTACAGACATGACGGGGGAGGAGGAGGGGGGAGGGGGGGGGCATGGGTCACTGGGGAATAGAGAAACGTCCGCATACAAGGAGGACAGCATTCCAGTACACTGCCAGACACACACACACACACACACACACACACACACACACACACACTGACTGTAAAAGGAGGGATGGATCCAACACACACTAACACACAGATGAGAACAAACACAACACACACACACACACACACACACACACACACACACACACACACAAAATGTCAGAGATACAGACTGTACTCCAACTTTGGTCAGTATAACATCTTTGTCTTTCTGTGCTATAGTTCCTGCGAGACACACAAGCACATACACACTTCTTTGCACTCTGTCTGCTGTCACACACACACACACGCGCACACACACACACACACACACACAGACTCCCAAAAAGCCTTTTTGTCCTTTCATGTCATGTTGCTGAGCAGTTAGAGACACAAAGATGAGAAGAAAGGAAGGAGGTCTGCCTGAAACTGAACAACAACAAAAAAACATCCAGCTCTGTGTAACGCGACAACAATTACACGATGAGAAGAGAGGACGGGTTTATTTGAAGCAGCCAGGCAGGAGAGTTGACATGATATGAAAGAGAACGACTTCAGCATCACCTGGAACTACCACAGTGTGCAGCACGACTACCGGGACGGGGTCTCTTATCATTTTCTAACTGTGCAGGGAAAGAAAAAGTATAAAGACTTTTAGAACGCTGCACGCTCCAATGATTTAAAAAAATAATAATTTTTTGATTGAAATCTGCGCTGACAGCAGTCTTGAGGAGGGGTGATGAAATTATGAGAGCTGTTAGGGTAAGCGGAGTTTATTCAAAGGCATCTTGGTTGAAACAAACTCATTCAAACGCTGTGCTGTGGGACCACAGATAGATAGAAGTGTTTACCCTTTTCTAAATAAGTTCACAACATCGTGTATGTATAGTCTTGGGGAGATGAATCATTCAAATCAGGAAAATAATGAAACTTTTATAAAGTCATGATGTTGCACACAGACTGTTTAAAGTGAGGAAAGCCAATTTAAGGTGTTACCGATTGCTTTGTTCACTTGGTTTTGAAGCACACGTTGAGGATTCTGGCTGCAAGTTTCTTTCTTTCTTTTCACCAGAAGTTGGACATGCATATGAGACCATAACTCACAAGGAAAATAATTACTGAAGTAACCAATCAATTGTCAATTAAGAACATTTTCTCATATTTGGCTTCTTTTTCCAACCAGTTGAGTCCCCCCCCCCTGCTGGCTATTGGAGAGAATGCAGGTTTAAGAGTCTGTGAATGTTCTCAGATTATGGTAATGACTGGATAGTGAGATCATCCCACATGAGTCTGACACTAAGAAAGAAGAGCCGACTCACATACTTCCATCTTAATACAAGTGGCAAACTCCTGTTTTGAATTATAAAGCCAATGCGAGCATGCAAAAAGACGTGCAGTTTCTTCAGGGTCCTCTTGAGGCTGGATGCAAACGCCCTGGAAGTCACATACGCACCCATCAAAAAAGCTAACTTTTTCATAAACAAAATGTTGTCTGAATAGCCCGTTTGTTGGACAGCACACACTGTGCGGGGAGCTGATTTTTTTTTTTTTAGAACTTGTCCGTTTTGATTTAATGAAGGCTAAGAGTTATTCCTAATAAGGAGTGTGGCTGGTCTGGCTGACTGGCAGCCGCGTTGTAGCTGTTTGTCAGGAGGAATAAGGCCTGCCTCAGCTCTGGCTCTTAGGTTGATGAAAGTTAGTTTGAGACAGCATTTCAAAATCTGGGACCAGCAATGATGGAGTTCAAAAGTCTGCCTCAGAAGCCAATGAGTGATGTCATTGAGACTACGTCCATGTTAATATGCAGTCTTTGGATTAATACCTATTAATTAATACCTAATAACTATTACTTCATTTTTATCCCATATGAAGAATCTTGAAACTACATGGTGTCAGAACCCTTGGCCTGTTGAATAGCCTCCTCTGGCCCGTGTACTTGAAGCACAAAACCTTTCAAAGGACAAAATCCAAAAGTCACTTGAACTTGTTTGAAGATTTTGAAGATGTTTCACCTCTCATCTGCATTTTCAAGGCTCTTCTGAATTTGCGTGCCAAGAAGCTGCATCTTTGAATAATCGAGGCAGTATGTGAACCCTGCTCTTTGGTCGAGGTCATAAAGACTATCATATCATGCAAAGACTGATAACTAGAATTAACAGTGGAGGAGTCTGACATTAAGTCAGATCTCAATGTGTTTAAAATAAAACAGAAGACGTGGCACAGCCAAAAAGAACATCTCGGCTTTTAAATTTCAGTGTAAACATCATCGAGCTTGAGTGGAAAGCTGGAACAAGCTGATGCAGAATCACAGTTTGTGATGCTGATACAGGATGCAGAAAGGAATTAGATGATTTGATCAAACCTAAGGTTCCTTAAGGGGAAACACACGCTCAAAAGTGGAGATGAATGGTAATATTGAGATTATATATTTTTTTATCAGGTTTTGATTTCCCTGTATCAGTAGGTCTGTTTGTTCTCTTCCTGGTAAAGATGACACATCTGTATTTCAGGGTAAAACATTCCTAATAGTCCTTTAAATGAGGATTGCGCAACCTTTCACTCCCTAAAAGAGAATCTGGGATCCATCCGTCAAAACAGTGTTTGTGTGCCGACAGTTGCTGCCAAACCCGCATTGAAAAAAAACAAAAAACCCCAGCTCTGTTTATTTATTCTACAAGCTCATCTTGGACGTCGGACAGTTTATGTGTTGTGCTTCACTCGCTGTTGACTTTGGCTAACGTCACCCATTAACTGCCTAACCTCACACCCTCACAGTTTTAAAACCCCCTCTTGATTGAGAGCCCCGTTTTCTGTTTGTGTCAGAGGATGACATTTAAGTTGTGTTCTGCATTTTCCTGAAGGAACCCGCTGTCTGCTTGGGTTTGTTAGACCGACCTTGAAAGCAATAGAGAGAGATCGGTGTAGAAGTGTGTGCCTGTGTGTGCATATCTGTGTGTGTGTGTGTGTGTGTGTGTGTGTGTGTGTGCATGCGCCGATGGACGACAAGGGCGACTCCATTTCTTAGGTCAAGCTTGGGGTCATCTCTGTTACCCCGGTAACCCTGTTCTGGCTGGGTTGCTTGGCAACAATCCTCTTTTGTTCCAAATGATTTAATTTGAAGCATATCTTCCCTCGTCACCCTTGGCTCACAGGCTCACCCTTTTCTCTCCCTCCCTCCCTCCCTCCCTCCCTCCCTCCCTCTCTCACTTCATCCTCCTCAACTTCTCTCGTTCTTGGAGCCGTCGGACTATTCCCCGTTTTTTTTCTAATCTCGGCCCTTCCCCGGGCATCGAGAGCACTATCCTTCCATCGCTAGGTGTAAAAGTCGCTGCTGTTATATGAAGGTTTTACGAGAGGATAGATAGTGTGTGAGTGTGTGTGTTTAGTGTGTGTCTGTGTGTGAGTGTTGTGTGTGTGTTTAGTGTGTGTGTGTGTGTTGAAGTGGGGACTTTGCTTGCGTCTGTGTCCATCGTGCAGAGAAAAAACATAGTTCCTGGAAGAAAATAGTATATTTATCACTTCCTGGACAAAAGTTTGTCGACACTCGACATGCAACCATGACTTCACATTATGTAATTGTTGGAAACCTAATTCCAAAACCATGAGCAATAATCTGCTGCCGTTACATCCTGTGGTCTTCTCGGAAAGCTCTCCGTAGGATTTCGTAACCTTGCCTCAGGGATTTGCTCCAATTCCTCCAGAAGAGCATTAGCGAAGGTCGAGCGGTGATATTAAACACAAAGTGAAGTCCAAGACCTTGACCTTGCTTTGTGCTCAACGGTTCAAATGGGTTCCAAAGGAAAAGCTCCACAAACTGTTGCGACATATTCTGATCTGCACTTTAATCTGACATGTCTCTGTGCACTGCATCGATATGAGAAAACATACTTCTTGTTGCATAGAGCATTTCTAACTAAAATTAACAGACTGTTCAACGAAAGATTTTGTTCGTTTTTAATCACAGTTTGTCCAGAATCATTGAAAGAATCTGGTGAAACATCCTTAAGATTTTATCCATTGAAAGATGTACAATGATATTACCTTATAATCCACTTAGTGCTTGTTGAAGTGAAGTGTATGAGTGTGCGTGTTTTTTACGATTGCAACCGCTCGTGTCCTTCCCAGAACCGAACAGAATGTTTCCCAGCCTTCTTGCTATTACTGTTTTTTTTTTTAAAAGATGAGTGTGTCTGCACAGATGGAAGGAGAGATCCTGTGAGCTGAAGGTAGAGTGAGAGTGCAGGTTCTGAAGTTCCCCATGGCGAGTCCAGTGATCTTAGTCTAAAGGGCAGACTTCTGGTAATTGACTACTCATTTCTTTAAGTGGCCTATTGGCAGGGCCAGTCAGTGCATTCGCCAGGACATTAAAGATTTCACTCTCTTTATCTTCCCCTGTACCCGTCCGTGTGTGTGTGTGTGTGTGTGTGTGTGTGTGTGTGTGTGTGTGTGTACAGATGGACGGATACAGCCTAGTTTTTCTTCACTAATGACGTTTTCTGGACGGTTCTTTGGAACCATTCTTGCAAACTGGTGCAATGTGGAGTACTTTTAAGATTATCTTTTGGGGCTTTTATCCTTTACTTAAGCAGGAGAGAGAATGTGTGAGAGAGAGAGAGAGAGAGAGAGTCGGGGATGACATGCACCAAACAGCGTCAGAGTTTGGGAGTCAGACGTGCGACCAGTGCGACGAGGACTGGAGTCTCTGTACATGGGGCGCCTCAGTCACTGAGCTCGACCAGCGCCCCATCGTAGGATACTTCATCTGGAAATGTCTGTCTGATGATTTAACTGTGTCCAATCAGTTTATTTAGAAAGAAGATTATAACATAATGAACAATTACCAAAGCAGTTAGAGTACAATACAATACATGGAAGGTATCAAAACACTTCAGAAAGATGATTACACAGCTAATTAAAATGTAACTGTGGCTGATTAATGTTAATATATAGATAAGAAACTAAATAAAGCTTATCTGACGACTATACTTTTGTCTTTTTCAAACACTTTACGTGTATGTTGAAAGATGTTTTTGGTCTCAGTGATCATATAAGCTGTAAAGCGTCACTAATATGACTTCACTATCGCATATGGGAGACCGAGTCCAGACCCTGTAGAGTTGGAAAATGCTTTTGAAAACCATTTCTAATCTAAAATGAAGTTCCAACAGTCTGGCTTAATCAAGCGGCTGCCTGTGTTGTGAAAGTTGAATATGAATGTTCATTTCAAGTATTTTGAGGCCTCACCATCAGGTGAGAATGCAGAACAAATCAAACCAATTCAATTAAAGCTCTCCTGAATTGTTTTTAGTCTGTTATGAAAGAGTTCGAGTTCATTTTGAAGCCTTTAAATGAGCTACTAAAGCAAGTCCATTAGTGATGATTTAGTTTTTTGCTATACCATGATAACTATTCTTAAATCGCTGCCACAGAAAGGTTATAGACAAACTCGTAAACATGCACACTGATGATGTAATTTCCATGGCAAATATTCTCCATTGATTGAGTGATGGAGTTAATCTTGACTGTTAAATAAAAGCTAAAGAGATTGGCTGTTAAAAGAAAGAAATAACACGTGTACAGGACAAGATCATCAAATAGATAATAGGTACCAAAATCAATACAAACCAAAGCTCCTCATAGGAGCTTTAAGACTATTGCTAAATACTCACTTTGTACCCTGTAGTCACTTGGTTCGTAAAGGTTAGAATTAGATTTTTGTACAGGCCACACCTGACTCCAGAGGCATAAATTACCCCTCACCACAAATACAGCATACGGCTGTGGCTCAGCGGTAAGAGGCGGAAGGTCAGGGGTTTGATCCCCAGCTCCTGCATCCACATGCCCGATGTGTCCTTGGGCAAGACACTCAACCCCAAGTTGCTCCTGCTGCTTTGTCGGCGGTGTATGAATGAGATTAGTTCCATCTGATGGCCACATTACCTGGCAGCCTCTGTCATCAGTGTGTGAATGTGTAGGTGTGACATGCCGTGTAAAAAACCGCTACACAACCTCAGGTCCATTTACCGTTCTTGCATCGTAAAATGTTGCTTGTCTGTGCAGAACATAACTTCATAAAACGATTGATTGAATATTGAAACTGAGAAAGTTGGGCAGAGTTACTGAAAAATGTAACTTGTTAGCTGTTAATCCAGTCACAAAGACGTTAACTAACTACAGCAGTAAATCAGTTAATCACATTCAAACACGAACTGAAGCTAAGGTTAACGTTAAACGGTGTTACGGTTTAAAGGGTGACAGTGTTAACTAATAACTTTCAGTCGAATGCGTCCTTGTTTGTCTTAGTTAAAGATATATATGATTTATATTTTTGACATGAGAATAAAAAAAACTAAACAAAGCGGTATTCGTGAGGAAACTTTCAACATCTGAAGCACTATGACCACAGATGCATTCATCAGTTAGCATGGACCCCGGTGGTCAAAGTCCCGTGCTGTTTGAGCCCACCATTGTCCCAGTTCGCTGTCTCTATTGGTCTGCCTCTCCGTACCCTGGACGGATGGGGCAGTTGCACTTCGGGTCTAATAATGCCCACAGCAAATCTCATAATGCGGAACCTAGAACACCGGCCTCCCTCTGCGACAGATAAGACCCTAAAATTGGGTTTCATACAAATTAGTGTGCATTACTCTTTCATTGGGATAACCATAAACAGTGAGTGAGAAAAGCCTGACATGCAACTACCGGGGAGTATTTCCTCTGCCGCAGATCAGCAAGGGAACATTTTTCCGAGGAAACACAAATGGGAAAAGTCTCTCAAGCGGAAGATACTTGATTTGACTAACTCAGACTGCTGAGGCATTATATTAACCAGCTGAACTTTAGAATACGAGCGGTAGATTTTGTCCTCCTGTCACTTGACGGAGGGGGTTCACCTTAGAAAGAGATCTCTTCAAACCTGTGAGGAGAGAACGCATGAATGATAACAGGGACGATAACTCTGCATGCTTTTTGTATTAAGATAGACTTGAAGAATGTGAACCATCCTTTAACTCTTATCAGCTCTCTCTCTCTCTCTCTCTCTCTCCCCTCATTCTGTCTCTTCCCATCCCTCTGTCTCCTCTTTGACTTTCTTTCTCTTTACTCTGCTCTACTTCCCTCCATCTCGCGCTCATTGTTTTTTTATGCACTTCCAGTCTTTTTTGCCCTCTTTCGAAGTCACCCTGTCATCTCTCCTCATTGGTCCCATCTATCTATATATGCTTATTTCTGCCTCGTCCTTCGCTCACCTCTCACTCTCCATCCCTCTTTCTTTCCGTCTCTGTTTTTCCCCCGTGTCTTTCCTCTTCCTCTCGCTTGTTCTCTCCCACTGCCCCCGACTCTCTCTGTCTTTCTCTTCCTGGCAAAATCATTATTCTTTTTCTTTTGTCAGCAGTGATGCTGCTGCCCTTTTCTGCAAGCCGAGCCCCCTCTCCCTCCCTCCCTCCCTCCCTCCCTTTCGCCCCCCCCCCTTTTTCTCTCTTAACCCTGCGCCGATCTCTTTTCTTTCTCTTGCAGCGCTCTTCCAGTGGCAGGGTGGGGCGGCCGGCTTGGCGCCTCACTGCTGCTGCAGACACACTGCTGGGATGTGATGGGAGTGGTGTTTGTGTGTGTGTGTTGGGGGGGACTAGCTGCTGGTGGATGAGGATGAAGAGGTGGGGGGGGGGGGGGGGGGGGATTGTCTGAGCTCTTAGATAACTATGTTTGACAGGCAGCAGAGGAAGGGTGGGGTGGCATGGCTGGTACTGCTGGAGGTAGTTGGAGGGGGTACTTCATCACAGGAGGGGGGGGGGGGGGGCTGCATTGGTCTCCCAGAATCCCCCTGCAAACCCTGAGCCCTGATAAAAAAAAAGGCGGGCTTGAGGACAAACTCAAGGCTAAGGAGTTTGTTTGTGCTAAGACAGCAGGCGGGGGGTGCTTAAATCCCGAAAACACAGCCCAATCCCACCCCCTCCTTTACTTCCCCTAACCACCCACACCCCTAACCACCCACACCCCTCAAAGATTAAAAGTAATTTGTTCAGCGCCCCCAGATGACAGCAACAGGACGACTGAATGAGAGTCCCGACAAACCGCTCCTCCATTAGGAGGCTGAGGAACCGCGAAAATCAGGCGGAAAACAAAGCATTTTGCAACACCCGCTTTGCTCGGCACTTCACAGGCCGGAGAAGTGTTTTTCTCCGAGTAAAAGGAGGCGGGAAGGGGGAGGGGCGGGGGGGGGGGGGGGGGGGGGTGAGGGTGCTACACTTGAAAGAAAAAAAAGGCAGACTTGTTTCACATTGCAGATGTTTTCATTCACTGGGCAGATTTCTCAAATATCTGGTTTGAATTAGCAGATTTTGTCTGAGGCAAACAAGGGGGGGGGGGGAGATTGAGGGAGGGATTAAAAAGGAGGAAGAGAGGGAGGTTATGGAGGTTGGAGGTGGACAGAAGGGCACACACACCTCCCCCCCCCCCCCCCCCACACACACACACACACACACACTGTATATACATAATGATACACACAAACACACAGGGGGATGGGCCGTTTTCGGGGACAGCTGGGCATAGATGGATGATGAGGGGGAGGTTGTTCTGCGTGTGTGTTTGGGTGTGTGTGTGTGTGATTCTACATGTGTGTGTTTGCATGTTTAGTTGTTCCCCACTGTATCTGATGTATTTTTAAGCACATCTTCAGTATTTATGTCTTCCTGAAAGCCGCTGTTTGTTCTTGACAAACGTGTATACCTTCCTTTCTGTGTGTTTTTACGAGTGTTGTTGTTGTGTGTGTGCTCTCGTGCACAATCCTAGGTGGGGGAGGAGGTGTGCCGGCATGCTTGCGCCGCGCCAGTGGATGCCTCTGTGTGTGTGTAATGGCCTGTATCATACCATGCCATATCAAAACCGCACACTGTTGGCTGTATTTCCCATCAAATGTGTACAGCATCAGCAGCAGCAAGACACACGACTCTGTCTGTCACACACCGCAGCACAGTATTCCCTCTGTGCAGCTGCAGTGGGAAAAAAACAGACGGACACACACACACACGTGCAAACACACACATGCACACACTGCCGCAACCACATGCAGATAAAAAACCATCTCATAAATCACAAAGATACTTCGTCCCACACACTTGTGCACAAACAGAAGAAAAAAAAAACTCCTCCCTGCAAAAAGCAAACACAACTGCACTCCGAGCTCAAACACACACACTTGCGTGCAAACAGAGCCACACAAATATAGATAATAAGCTTCCTGAGGCGAACGCTCGCACACACATGAAGACACATGCACATGCTGATCACAGACAGATCAGTCCCTCCTTGCAAAGCAACAGGACATGCAAACACACACACACACCTTACACACAACACATTGTGCACATGTGGATAATAACCTCATCATGCAAACACACACACACACGTACTCAGCCCAGATGTGCATGCTGAGGGAACGCACACACACACTCTTATGTATTACGGTAAATAAAGTTCATTAACCCGCGCTAATTAGCAGCAACACTGTAAAGCCTCCCTGGGAGAACAAAAAAAAAAGAAGGAGGAGGGAAAGAAGGAATTAAGGATTTCAAGAAGCAAACAAGTTGATCGGGAATGGTGGGGAGGAGGAGGAGAGGGGGGGGCTCCTCGACAGAAGGGTGAAGAGGTGAGGGAGGACGAGAGGAAACCGGGGAGGACATCGGGGCAGATGGAGAGGAGGAGGAGGGGGAAAAAGATGGAGGGAGGACAGATGGAGGAGGAAGGAAGACAGGGGGTGAGCCTGGAGGAAGCTGTTTTAATTAAAGGAATAGTTCAATATTTTTTTTTTTTTTAAGGAAATAAGCTTATTTGCTTTATTCCTGAGAGCGAGATAAGACATAAACCTCTTGTCTGTAAGTTTAGATTCAAGCTGGCATTAGGACTTAGCGTAGCTTAGCTTTAGAATTGGAGGCTGTTAAAGAACATACTCATCAACACCTTGAGCTGACACATGAACAGAAAGGTAAAAAAATGGTATTATTCGCCTTGAGGGGGGAATGTATTTCTCCACCTAGTACATCTCGACTGCTGCTCTGTATACTGATAGCAGATACGGTCAGTGAGCCTCGGATTTTTGCCTCTCTGCCAAACTTGGCAACCTCACTGGAATGACAAGACTTTGGGTTTGTTCTATGGGGGTAAATAGGGAGCTGGATGAAGCAATGCAGTTCAGCTGCAGCTGCCAGTTTGCCCAGTTGGGAAAAACCGGTACACTGCAACAAGAGAAAACTATAATCCTGCTTTAATGACTGGGATCGTAGCAGCATATTTAACATACATGGACGACCAAATGTCTCTCACCTTGGATCAACTGTGTAGAGACAACCGCTATTGCAACAAGTGGGTTTTTATCTTCTCAAAACAAAATATGATATGTTCGTTATACCATCTGGAGGGGGGAAATGACTGTTATTATCTAAGGAGAGTTAATTTGCATACTTTGTAAAGTGAAATAAGTTAATGGAAATCCTTGTCTGAGTCATCTGTCTTAGTGACTCAGTCCTTGAAAATGAATGGCAGAGTCCTTCTGTTGTGAAATACATAAATAGGATCCGTAAATAGGATCCGTAGCAAACCTGAAATCAACTCTGTGTTATCCATCAATAAGCAGGCATTTTTGGTATCCAAACTTTGATATCATTTTTTCATATTTACCACTTCATTCTTTGCAAGAAGCTCAGAAGGACTATTTTTAGTTGCATGACTTCACTCCAGGGTAAAGTCCTTGTGCCAAGCAGAAGGGAGAGAAAATCACTGATTTGTAAGCAAACCAGTTTCGCAGAGAAGCAACAAATAACTGTTTTGTATTAAGATTAATCAGCTGTTGTCTCTTGAATTAATGGGTTGCTGAAAAAAAACTCAAGAAAATTGTGAAATGAAATCCCAATTCAATATCTAAATACCTAGAAAAGCAACAAAGTCCCACACTAGGTGACACATTTTTGGGCTATTTTTTTTGACTTATTCTTCTGTCAATTTTCTTCTGCTTATCCAAGGTCAGGTGTGAAGGTGGCAGCAAGTCAACACAGACTTCCCTCTGCAGCAACCTTTTTCTAGCTCCTCCTGGGTGATTCAGATGACTTAAAATTAATCAATCTTTCACAATATTTCTCATAAATGTTCTTATGATTGTATAAATAACCAATCATGCAACATGGGTTGTTTGCTGCGCTGCAACTGGATGCCCAAACTTTACTCGTGGTCCCAAACACAGGGTGGAAAACACCAAACCACAACACAGCAGAACACTAATTCATTCATTTTCAATGTGATTTAAAAGGCTCAAACTGAAGAATAGAATGAGATATCTTAGTATGGGTGACTCAAAAAAAAAAAAAAGCAAATAAGTTGAGTTTGAAAAGAATATTCTTTCATGTGTTTCCCTCCCTGTTTTTTTTTTCTTTCTCAGTACTGGAGTGCAATCAAGCTCCGCACACTTCCTCTGTCTCACTTGCTTCTCCTTCTCACATTTCTTTCTCACACACACACACACACACACACGCACACCCTCGCCTCGTTTTATCACCCTTCCTCCTCTACATACCCTTATCCATCCATCTCTTCCTCTCCCCCCTCTGACTTGATATCAGCCTTCTTCCCCTAAATTCTCTCACCTTGTTTTCCGGCCAGGGAAAGTGTAAATTGTGTTGCTTTAAATACCCGTGTCTTCCTCGGGCTTACAGCTCGGAGGAAAGAGAGGGAGGGGGGGCGAGAGCGTTAAAGAGTGGAGGAATGGATGTAGAGGAGAGAAGAAAGAAGAAGAGTAAAGCCACAGTGTTTAACTTAACGTCTGCTAAGGATAGATAGGTCTCTCCTTTCATTTTTTTTCCACAGCTCGGGTGTTGTTGCTTGACTTAACTGTTTAAACTCTTGCTGAACTTAATTTCCCCTCTTTAACTTCGCTCTTAAGTAGCTTCAGAAGGTAAATGGGGAACAGCTGGATCTGGATCTGAGGCTTATATGAGGTTGTATTCTACTGGTGAGCTCTGTAGTGAGTACGGTGTGGACGGGCGCAGGAGTTTGGATGTGTCCGTCGTGAAGCCTGATGCAGCTAAACCCTGATGCAGCTATCCCCATCAATCTCAAATCTGCACAAATCAATTTGACACACTCGTAGAGGATAATACACAACGCTGCTACTGAACTTTACTGAAGTCATCTGTGATTAATATTTGACTGGCGGGGCCTTCTGCCTCTTTAATACACTTCACAACATCAAGTGATTTGTATTCATACGTGGAGCTTTTTGGTGTTTACTGCACAATGTGGTTTTTCAGTCAAATATTCAGGGCCGTATGTCCAATGAGAGTGGGAATAAGATGTGTCTATAAGCATCATGGATTAGTGTCAGAACTTTTGGTATCCTATACTTTGAATTCACGGCCAATATTTGTCAATATTTTTGTGTGATAATTTTGGCTTTCAACTTAAACGCAACAAGTTTCATGTTTTTAAAGCAATGCATTCATTATTTGTCGTTGCATGAATCACCTGCTATTTTGTCCCTTTCGCTGTACCGTAGTTAAACCACTGCAGAATCTTCCTGCAGCCCGGGGCTGGAAAATAACAACTAGCTGCACCTTTCAATGGCTCCTTTTACACACAAAAAAATCAACAAACTCGCAGACAGCTCCGTTGACGCGTCAAAAGTAACAGCTAAAGGGAACAGTTTAAAAAGCTAAATGTTTGATGTCATGAAGTGGATATTAAACTGTTCCCTTTAGCTGTTTAACGTCCTAATCCATCGAGATTTTCTTGTTCCATGGTTAAGTAAATGTGTTAACATGAAATCTACCGCACATTATTTATTTTTATTCAAAATAAAAGCATTTTTTTTTTTTTAAGCAGGAAGTAAAAGCACCCAGGCTAAAGACAATACAAACTTACAAAATAAAAGCATGGCTGAAACCGTTTTGAAATGGTGATTAATGGAATTTCAAACATGCAATTAAAAATGTGATTCTATTGAAATTCATTGATTCATCTGGATTTAAAATATAATTGTTTGACACCCCTAGAAATAATAATTTTGCATTGCTATTAGCCTCTATTATTATCATAGTTTTGAATACTGTTGTTTTTGGTACTGTCTGCACGCCTCCCCCTATGTGTGTGTGTGTGTGTGTGTGTGTGTGGGGGGGGGGGGGGGGGGGGGGGGTCTGTTTGGTACCCCTCTCTTTCTCTCTCTCTCTTCTCTCTCTCTTTTCTGGTTTAGCCAGATATGCAGATGGCTGTCAGCCAATGAGCCGGTTCTGCTCAAGCTCTCTGCCTTAAAATAAGTCGCTCCTTACCTGTTGCAAAGTGTTTTCTCATTGGTCAATGAATGTAAGTCTTTAAAACAGATATGACTGATATAAAACAGAGTCTGGTCTAGACTACGTCTTTGTGGAAAGTTTTCTGATTTGGAGTTCTCCAATTGATTGCTTAAATTGGTTGTCTATATTGTGAGAGATTTGATACATGATGCTGATGTTTGCTTCTACCCACACACTAATAGTGGAACTGAACTCAACATATCTGTGATTAATATTTGACTGGTAGGTCTTAAAGGCTCGCTGCCTCTCTCATACACTTCACAACATCAAGTGATTTGTATTCCTAAGTCGAGTTTTAGATATTAGATGCAGAAAGTGTTTAATAACCATTAAAATGCCAGATGCTTAATGAGAGTGGGATGAAGTTATATTCATTAGCTTGCATTCATCAATGTAGAAACTTTTGGAACTTAAATATTCTCTATTATATCTGTCTGTTTGTTTCTCAGTCCGTCTCTCTTTCTCTGAGTCTGTCCTCTCTGTCCGATGTTCGGTTCTGCTTAAGGTTTCTGCCTCTGAGTGTATTTCTTCCCGCCTCTTTCTAAGCGCTTGATCGCGGTGGATTAAGCTGATTTCTTGTAAATAACTCCACAGAGAGTACGGCCTCGACCTGTGTCATTAGATAACTATTGCTGTAATTTAAAATTCTATAGGAGCAAATACTCATTGATTAGTTTTATTGACTGCATGCACCTGAACTAATAAAGAACGCGCCACAGGTGCGTGCTTTTTTACTTACAGATATACTCTGCAGGTTCATGGATCGAGCTTGTCATCTTCCAGGTGCCTTCTCACTTATCTTACTTTGAGGCCACCGGGCTCCCGATCAATAACGTGAAATGAAAATAAACGACTCTGAAATGACCAGATAATAGAAAAGAGACAGAAATATGTAGAAATCGCGCACACACGTTCCCACTAAATACACAGAATTGATCCTTTTCTCGGCACTATGTGGTGTGGAATGAAAGCTTTGCCAAAGCATCAAAGGATTTAAAAAAAGGAACATGTAAAGCATTTTTTTTTTTAAATAAGCTATCCTATGACACTTCTTTTTAATTATCTCCTTACAAAAAAGAGAAGAAATAGCTTCATATTTTGTCCCTTAAAATCACTTAATACCACTTTAACCTCAAACACAGGTTGTTTTCTGGCTCATGCATGCCATCACTCTGCAGCAGCCAAACATTAAACACAAGTTTGGGGCCAACTTGCCGGAGCTCATTGCGGTTGGCTTGATGAGTGATACACTGGGAAAGCCAATTCAGCCAAAGTGTTCATGCCAAGTAGAGGAGCTCTTACGATCAGCCCGCAAGAATTAGCCCAAGATGCTATTAAAGGAGACACTAATCCGAGGTGCACTTGACCACACAGTCAGCCCTCAGCCATCATGGTGCTTAGATAAACTAACCACAAGGTCAGAGCTGCAGTAAAACACGACGAGCGAGCGAGCGAGGGGGAGAGAGAGACTTACTCTGACACGAGGAACTCTGGAAGCCTCCGAGTGCAGAGCTGCAGCCTTAAAGACCTGTTATAGCTCTGAATCCTCTCAGCTCAGAGGCAAACCCAGGGCTTCGTTTTCCTCTCTAATATCTTGTGTTTTCTCAGAAGCTCTACTGACTGTCCAGCTTTTCTTTTCTTTTCTTTTTTTTCTCTACTACTAACCCATAGCTACTTCCAGCTCATTTACTGCAAACGTGTGATTCTGGTGCTACACGCAGTTTTAGTCTGCTCGCCTCCTCTTCTGCATCCTCTCTGAGCGTGTTTCCCCCCTCTTTCTTTCATGCCTTGATGGGAGTTCCGCCGTGGCGCACTTAAGCAGATGTTCTTCCTGCAGAAAAAATAAAAAATAAAAAATCAATTCCACCGCCGGTGCAAGGATGCGATAACGCTCCACGCCGAATATAAACCTGTCTCCCGCTTGACAATTTGGTTCCAATTAAACTATTTATACACGCCATGTCTTCAGGGGTGAGGAGACCGCTTTGAGGCACATCTTCTTGCGAGATGTTCCCGCGGTTGGCTTGGTCTTGTTGTCAATTATGCCACATTTTTTCTTTTGTTTAGCCTGAGATTAGGTTGAGCGGCGCGCCGGCACGTGTTTCTGAAGCGAGCACGGCTGGTTGCGCTCAAAGCTGCGGAGAAGTGACCATGTCCGCTATTAGTCTCCGGAACAAGCAGCTGCATTTCTTTCTTTCTTTTTTTTTTTTTTTTAAAGTATACGTCTTTTATTCTGATCCATGTAATCCTCTGCAGCGCCGACTGAATGCAAAACGCAGAATTAGCCTGCACCATCACCCGTTATCAAGGGAGAACCGTTAAATACCATAATTTGAGCCGATTTGAATACTGCTGCACACCCAGGCGGTTCACTGTTCACCGTTTTTTTTATTTTTTATAATGTGGTGTTCCAGCTCCAGCCTTTAGAATCCCTTCATTATACCGGGTCATTTGTATTCTCTTTCCCATTCCCTCTGACCTGCTCGTTTGCATAATGCCTGTCCCGTTTGAGCTTGTTCTGCACCAGCCGATACATATGCATGCACGGCGTTAAAACAGTGACACGGGTATTGACAAAAGAGGGTTATGGAGCCATTAGAGGGACCAGACAGTGCTCTTGTTGTTGCTTTGACCTGCAGAGAACCAGGGCCTGCCACCGCCTCTTCATCTCTGCTGCTCCCTCAGGTCGCGCCGTCTCTGGATGCGAGGCCCAGCTACTGACTCATCGCTCTTACATTGGCCTCGCAGACATACAAGCAGATAGCCATTTGTCTGCTTTTTTTTTCGGTCCCTCTGACAGCATGTCCGTGTGTGTGCGTGCATTGTGTCTCTGCTTTCAGAAAGACAGATAGAGATATATAGATAAGCTGACAAGCAGAGAAAGAGAGGGGCGGGGGAGGGGGGGTAGAGAGAAAGAGAGAGAGAGCAAGGCGAGTAATGCATTTTGTGGGTTTATCTGATTTGTGTGTTGGTGTGTACTACTGTTTGGTTTTTTTTTTTGCTTGTTTTTTTCATATAAGCACAGCATCTTTGTTTCTGTTGCCTCTCCATCGCTCTGTCTCATGATTTGTTTTCTCTCTCTCTCTCTCTCTCTCCTGTTACCTAGAAGAGGACCCTTTGCAGCCAGTGACCTCAGATGAAACGGTGTCTGTGGGGGGCACGGTGACACTGACCTGCCACGTGCCTGAGAGCGACAACTCCTCGCTGCAGTGGTCCAACACTGCGCAACAGACCCTGTACTTTGGAGAGAAGAGAGGTAAGAGCGGGGATGGATGTAGAGAAACATCAGGGACAAGATGAACCATAAAAGAGTCAATGAGGAACAACACTCTCTCCCACAGGATACCTTTAAAAAATGATAGTCAAATCTGTGTTATGGGGGAACATAAACGCTGTCAAGATTTTATTCCATGGATGTCTTCTTAAAATAATGGAGCTTAATTCATAACAATACGAGTTGCTTCTCTGGCACATAAACCACAAAACGTTTCTACACTTCGGGCTTCACTATCCACTGAATTACACTGTAGTGTTTCTCACACTGGCCTGGTCATGGGTGTCGACTTTAAAGGAACATTGTGTCACTTTTCAACCTTCAAAGTCAATCCAGTAGTACAATAACTTCCACGAGGGAGAACTGTGTTTCTCCCATTTCAACAGAGCGCCTCGCTTGTCTGCTTGAAGCACTATGTAACTTTGGCAGCGGGCCACGGTTCTCTATTGGAGAAGTGCTTACAGCTTTAAGGGAATAGATGTTCCACACACACCTGATGTCAGCAATAGAGGAGCCAGTTAGCCTGAGTCTGTACTCTTTGATACAATCGCAGGGGCTAAAAAATGAAGAGGATGATGACGGATGAAGCTAAAGAATGAATGAATGAATGAATGAAACTTTTATTTCCCCTTCAGGAGATTTATCTTGAACCAAGAGCTTGGTAGTAAACAAGAGACAAAATACATCAACAACCTTACTGGACAGCACATCATAACATGAACAAATATCACTAAAATTCATAATTAAAGCATTGCATGATTACAAGAGAGAAAGAAAAAGAGAGAAAGACAGAGTAAGAGTCCAGAGGAAATATTGGACCTTGTCCTCGTCGACGTGGTTCTTTGGCTTCTTAAACGTCTTTTCCGGTTCTGTCGAGATACTTCCATGGTGCAAAGATAGCAGAGTCTGTCCATATAGACGATTAAATAATAATACCCAGAACTGAATCACTTCAGAACACCACTGCTTGCTGCATTTGCACCGTGAGGATACTCTATAAAAATACCTTTATTTACAGTTTTTGAGGGAAGCATTTCTCGTTTGACAAAAAGCCCATCAAAGATATTTAAATCAATTTTCTGCGCTTTTAGAAAGTTTAACAAAACCTCTATGAATCTAATGTAACAGATAAAGATGTCTGCTATGTAATGATGGCCTTTGGAAAAATGCTTTTTTTTGGTCACAGGGGAATCTTCTGCCGCAATACTACGATTGACCACTGGGAGAAATATACACGTAACTGGGTTTACAAATCTTAACCAACAGCAAAAAAAAAAAAAGAATTCCAGTCTAAATATTGACATTCCTATGCAACAGAGATGATGAAGGGTTTGTTAGCTGGGTGTATTTAGGACATGTCTTTGAAAATACAGATGTTTGTCAATGCTTTAAAAACAGCCGGTTAGAGCTAAAGCAGCAGCTAAAAATACTTAGTTCAAATATTTAGAAAGTCAAAGCTACACTTCGACTTTTTCAATAGTTTTTCAACCTTTCCCCAACTTCAACATAGAGCTTTGAGAGTTCATTAAACCTGTGAAACCTTTTAGTTTCCAGGAATGATAGCATGCACATTAAGTTAAAATAAACAATTTTCATTTGCACATCCTTAGATTATACATTCATCATGACTAATTTGTCATTCTAATTCTCAAGAATCTCTCAAGAAATCTAGATACAATGTCATGCATAAAGTAAGCCACATGTAGACATCTACATTTGGACAGATCACTCATGTGAAAGGCGTTATGAGCTTCCCTGAGTGCAGTGATATGCGAGTTGACGCGGGCCGTCTTCAAATCCAAAAGTGTTGGTTCAGTATGAAGACGGGCGTCTGCTCTGTAGAGATAATGTTCAGCAAATAACAGTGAGCAAAAAAAACGAGTGGCTGCTAACAACTACGTGTAACAGAAATGTCTTATGGACTACAAAAGAGACCAAAACTTTTATATTCATCACAGGCAGTTATCCCCCATTCACACAGATCATTAAGTGGTTGAAGAAATCAAGAATCAGAATTTGTGTGCTTCAAAAGCTCTTTCTGTATCGCTGCATGGGTTGAAAGTGCTGGAGATGCTTTTTCTTCAGCGTCTGATACGCCTGCTTATTTCAGTGTAATTTCGGTGTCACCGCTGCTATCACAGGCGGTAGACCATGCAGAGGGTACTTCCACGGGATGCTTACTGATGCAGTCACTCTTGGGAGGAGTAAAGATTATATATGCGTCATGGCGAGATGGATGCATTTACACCTTTTTTCAATATCTGGTTAGAATGCATCTCGACGAATGGCATTTCAGTCTGTTCGTTCTTGAGAGCTTCTCGAATGCATTTACACTTCTGAGATCAGATATCAGACAGTGCATATGAACTAACAAGATGTAAATGGAGTGAACAAAATCAGAGTGGCATTACATTTTTCGACTAAACATATTTGCTAATGCGTATTAGTTACAGAGTAATGTTGTTAAGAGACGGAAGGGTGTGCCATAAAGACGTTTGCTACTGCATCTTTGCGGAACAAGGCCCTGGTAATTACTGTGTACACACTGGGTTAAAAGCTTTTGTTCAAAAGAATAAAGACCCAAACAAAGACTTTTGGAAATCGAGAAAAGCCTGCAAAAACAACATGTTTTTGTAATATTGCACGGTGCGAAAAAGTGCTCAACAAACCCGATGAATGAAAACAGTCTGATGGGATAAAGTGCAGCAGTTTGGTTGAGAAACTCTGTGAAGAAAAACATTTCCCACTTTTAATTATCTATTTGTACAACTTGACGGTGGAACTGGCCATCACACCAAGGCCACATTTATTCAAAATCTTTTGATAAACATTTCCCAGTGGTGCAACATCGCACAACAGAGCCTGTATTTTAAAGAAGAAGAAAAAAAAAAAGAGAGAGGACGGTTAGTGGTGGGATAAATTTGACATTGTAAATAAGGGCTGACATTATAAATATGGAGCTTTTGATTGCTAATGATTACTTTTGACTGTGTTGGCTCAAAGCCAGGGTTCAAAACATTGTCAGGAGTGAAAAGGAGCTCGCCTGGCAGGGTGTTTGAGTATAAAAACACGGACATTACAGGGACGCGGGTGTGTCATTTTTCATTTGAAATGATGAAACAACACGGACGGCCCCTAAATGAAAGTCAAAATTGATTGTTTTACTTTTCGAGCTTTCGTTTGTTTTTTAGTCTGACAAGACGGACAAAAGATTTTTTGGGGGCCCTTTTTAATGGTCTATAGCATCACACAACGATTCGGTCCTAGGGCATGACAAGAACTCAGGGAGGTAGGGATGGAGGCAGGGAGGAAGGGGAGGGTTTGAGAATCAGAGACAAGAGCGGTGAGAGAGAAAGAAAGACTTGTTGGTGCACAAATACAACACTTAGCGGCAGAAGTCGTGAAGTGATAGAAAGATGGAGTTAAGAATGGCGAGAGAAGAGATGGATGAGGCCGAGAAGTTTTCATTGCAGTGAGCCAAGATTTCTGCAACAGACAATTTGGAGAACAGAGCGGCGAGAGAGAATGAAGCTGGGGGGAGGGGGGAGGGGTGGAGGAGGAGGTGGGGGAGGACAAATGGAGAGATCAGCAAGTCTTTTCTCCAGATGGAGCCTCAACCACAAGAGTGAGGAGAGAAATAGAAAGCGATGCTCTTCTCTGCAATGATAGAACTCTTAAAGGCTGACCCCGACTTTGGAGGGAATTGAGTAGAGTATTGGAGGAGGAAGAGGAGGAGGAAGAGGAGGAAGAGGAGGGAGTGAGATGGAGCAGAAACTCTCCACTGCAGCAGCCCCACATGCACAGCAGATGCTTTACTTTGGGAAGCAGAGAAGTTGAGAGACAGAGAGGGCAGAGGAGGATGATTGGAGCTCAGAATTCAGCCCTTCATGTCTTCACCGCAAAAGTGCAGCAGATGGAGGGAGAGGAGAGGAGGGGAGAAGAGAGGAGAGGAGAGGAGAGGAGAGGAGGGGAGATGAGAGGAGAGGAGGGGAGAGGAGAGGAGGGGAGAAGAGAGGAGGGGAGAGGAGAGGAGAGGAGGGGAGATGAGAGGAGAGGAGGGGAGAGGAGAGGAGGGGAGAAGAGAGGAGAGGAGAGGAGAGGAGAGGAGAGGAGATGAGATGAGAGGAGGGGAGAGGAGAGGAGAAAAAAGATTTTATAAATATATTGAAAGACAGTTTGAAAAAGTCATGCAAGCATGAAGCTTTCATTAGTGTATAACAGAAATTTTAACCTAAAATACAAATATATAAACAAACAAAAAACTAAATGACAATTTTCTAAACTTCAGCCTCTGGACATTATTAAATTCTTTCGGTTAATTATTTTGCAATAAATAACTCTAAATGGTTCACTTTCACTTTTTTTTGGCCGCTTTCTGGGCAGCGTAAACACAAGACTGACACATTATTACCTAACAGCTGTTGTGGCTAACATGCTGACAACACGTTAGCAAACACATCCAGGGGTAACTTGTTCACTTTAGTGTCTCCTAAAATGCGCTGTTCACTTGCCCGTTGCTAACTTTCTCTGTTAACTGTTTCGCGCTGCACTGGTAGGAGAAAATGGCTTTCTTTTATCTGCTAATTACCTCTGCAAGTTCAACGTACTAACAGATAATAGTGAGCGAGGACACGAAACCAATGTGCTGAAAGAGGCTATAATGCTTAATAAAGCCTTGTGCAGTACCTCTGCCAAGGAGGGTTTGTGTTCTCTGCTGTTTCTTTTTCTGTCAGAACAATGAGAAACTACTATTGGAAAGGTTTGCAAGAAACTTGGTGGAAAAGTGTAGCATGGGCTTCGGAAGAACTCTTTTAATTTGGTCTTACTCACAAACAAGGACTTTTACTATGCCTGGCTCTTGAACATGTAGAACTGGTTACCAAATTCATAATGGTTTTGGGAAATATATCCAGACAGATGTTGTGGCTTTTTTTCGTCAAAGTTGAGTTCATATCTGGTGGTAAAAAAAAACGTTGTGCTCCTTTGCGTTGACTCCTTTGCCTTCTTATATCATTTAAGATCAAAAAACATGAACTCGGTAGTATTCTGTGATCCATTAAGAAAGGTGAAAAGAATGACCGACAGATAACAAATGGATGTTTGGATCTTAAAAAAGTCAGGCCAGACAAAAAAAATAGCTGAAAGTTCCTCAATACTCCACTTTGTAAGTGATAGATCGTGGCGGAGCCGCAAGTCATCTATGCAGTTGGCCCGAGCAGCAAAGCTCAGACAGGGAGCTTCAGAGCTGAGACAGCAAGAGCTGGAGGGATGAGAGCGGGGAGAAAATGAAGGATATACTAGAAGACGAATGGAAGGGGGAAAGAAATAAGCAAGCTGATTGAAGTGAGTAGGTAGGAAAGAAGAGAAATATGGACTCCTCGCCAACAAGCTCCAACACTGCACAGCATGCACCGGGCCTTTGAAGGCTTCAGACTTGAAGAAAAAAAAAACGGATGGGAGGAGGGATTGTGGGGAAAGTGAGGGATGGACGGACAGCATGATGAAAGATTAAAGCAGACGAAGAAAATGATGAGTGACAACTCCTAGCAGTGATGGTCGCCACGCTGCAGAGAAGAATCTGTGTTAAGGCGAGAGCATGGATGGCATATTCAGAGGAGAAAAAGACGTGAGAGAGAGAACATACTTTTCTTTAGGACTAGGGGGCGTAAAACAAGTTGTTTTTATTGTGGTATATATATATCTGAATTTTAAAGGTGCACTAAGGAGATTTTGTAGTTAAAGTTGGAAAAGTGAAACAATTCGATGCTTATTTTCTGAACTAAAAACACAAACTTTACTCAAAAGGAAAAAATGGCTTCCCTGGATGTTTGGAGCTAAAAAGCTTCCAGGAGAGTTACGGTTTCACTGTAGCGGGCCCACCACCATAACTTCTCGCAGAGCATTTTATCTTCAAACAGCGTTACAGGGACCAAATGTTCCTCTGAGGACAGTTTGTGAATAGAGTTATGAAAAATAAACCACAGAATCTGTGAATTTCTCCAAATTATACATTTCTCTACCAAGACTCCATAGTGCACCTTTAATCACATGTTTGAAATTCCATTATTTTGCTTTTTTTTTTTAAAATTCATGCTTTTATTTTGTATTTTGTACCGTATTAAGCCAAAGGTACTTTTAAATAAGGAACTTCCTGTAGATTGAGCGTTACGCCCTGGACTTCACCACGGATAAAAAGGAACTCGGTACGGATCGACCAGTAAATAAAAATAGCTAAAGGGAGCGGCAAACAAGTAAAATGTTTGACACCACAAGGCGGATATTACTTTTGACATGTGGACTGAGCTGTCCATTTTAAAGTGAAATGACATTCAAAGGCGCAGCGGGGTCGTTTTTCTACATCTCTGAGAGAGCGGGAGGATGCTAACTATGGTGTGCTGAAAGGGACAAAATGGCTCGCAATTAAAAAGAAAGGCTTTATTTTAGAACTATTCTCATCCTGATGAATGCATTAACGCTGACAGCCCGAATTAGAACATTGACACATAGAAGGCAAACCGACCTAAATATCACAGTTTATATATAAAATAGAGGTTTGGCTGAACAAGAGTAAAAAAACGTTAAAATAAGCAAGAGAGGTTGTCGGATTTACACAGAGGCGGAGGGAAGTCTTCAGTTGGTCTCGTTGAGTAATTGTGAACTTATTGACAAAATAATATCTGAAACAGAAAAAGTTGAATCTTAGATAATGATATATAACTTTAACGACAAATTTAAAAAAAAATAGTAAACTGCAGTTAATGTAAAGTTCCTTAATCCTGCAGGTTTTTTTATAGCCAAAAGGAGGCGACTCAAAAAAGTTGGACCGTTGAAACCAAGTTGCAAAATCCTGCAGTTTGTCAAGTGTCTGCTTGAGACTGACTGCATAAGCACCAGAAGTCACATACACAGACCATTCAAAAAAGTTGTATTTTTTTGGGCAGAAATTAACATGTTTAGTTTAGTTCAGTCAAAAAATGAAAATGGTCTGATTAGCTCCAGTCTTGATTGGCACACACTGTACAGGGGTCGATTTTAGGGGGCTCAGGCTTCATCCATTAATACTTACAGTCTATGTATTTTGTAAATGATGGTGCAAATTTAGAGAATAATAAAGCATAAAGAAGGCTGAGCTTTAGGGTGTGGCTGATGTGATTGATCGATCCCTTCCAGGATCAACATATAACAATGTAAATGGTAAATGAACTTGAGCTTGTGTAGCACTTTTCTACTCAAAGCTCAATTCATACCCTGATGGCAGAGGCTGCTATGTAAAGTGTCCATCAGTATTAAATAATCAATTCATGCACATTTATACGCCGCCGACGAAGCAGTTGGGGCAACTTGGGGTTAAGTGTCTCGCCCAAGGACATATTGGACATGTGGCTTTAGAAGCTGGGGATTGAACCCACGACCTTCCGGTTGAGAGTCGACTGACTCTACCAACTGAGCCACAGCCGCCCATCCTGTTAAGAAATATGGTAACGTTAGGATCCAAGAAATCCCAGATATCGATGGGCAAAAGTACTCAAATACTAATAACTAAATATCCAAAGACGGCAGGAAAATAGGTAGCGTTAATCTAATCCCAATCTAATCTCTTAATGTAATAACTTCAAGTAAGCCCTTCATGGTAAGAAAAGACGGATCAATGTCAATCAACTCTGAGATTGAGTGAGGAAGTATGTAGAGTGAAGACCGAGTGGAAGACATTACATTAGAGAGAGGAGAGATATGATGCTGTTGAAATGATGCGTGGGGGATACAGGGAAGGAGACCTTGGATTTGAGTGATTAAAAAGTTCTCAATCACAAATAATGTTTTAAAAAAAATAAAAAGATGAAATTCAAAGCCAGAGCTGTGATGTATGAAATGTTGATGTTGCAGTTGCATAACCACAGGGTCACATCAATTCGATCCAATTCTCTGTGGTAGATAGGGAAGCTCAAGCTGACTTCTATCATTTTTTTTTTGCCAAGGATAGCTATTGATATCACTTTAATTCGACCCTGTGATACAGAGAGACACACAGGAGGCAGAGTGTGGGCACTTTTGTGAAGCTACCAGAGGTGAATAGAAAGTCCACATATATATACATTTAAAAAAAAGAAAACAAAGTAGAAGAAGTAGACTGAGGAAACAAGTCTGGTTTCAGTGGAGCAGAGCTAATGAGAATTCTGCAACTATAACTGTCGACATAAAGATAAAGCAAAACAGGAAATTAATTGTTAAGGGACATAAAGCCCAGTTGTGTTTATTAATGCAGATACAACGACTCTTTCTTTTTTTTTTTATTGCAGTTAATCCTGTCCTGTATTAATCTGAGCGTGAACATTCAGAGCAAAGGGAACCTGTCATTCCACTGTGAAAAGAAATGATCTGATAGCTGGAGCCAATACGGGATATTTGAACACATTTTAAAGCCTTAATTCCAGATAATGTATTTTAAGACCCTTTTAAGGACCCACAGATACCCTGGAGGGAATGTGTGGGAGTGGATGGGTGGATGGATCAGGAAAGAGGAGGGGGTGGGGGGGGGATAAGAGCCAGTGTTGCTAATAGAAGAGATTAGACAGCTAAGAAAGCATGAACGCAGATGGGTTCCTACATTAGTGCTAGACTACCAAGAGACGAGGACAGGAGAGGGGAGAGAGGATTTCAAACAGTAAGATGGACATGTGGGACGTAAAGACAAGCGGAGGAACTCAAAGTCAAAACCTAGACAAAGAAACAAGAACATTTCTTTCACAAAGCTTTGTCTAAATGAGGTGATGTGTGGATACAGCAGGAATAATGTCCTGCTGAGCGACCGGTGCAATTTTAAGATGTAGAGAAGATCCTTCATCTATCTATCTTCTACGTGGTGTTGCTCCGTCCACATTTCCAGTGTTGTCCTTTTTTTTACGCCATGCCCCACCCCCTGAGAACACCCCCCCCCCCCCCTCCCTCATTCTGTCTGACAAGGATGCTCTGCAGCTGCAACTCAGGAGGATTTGGGGGCGGACTGTCCTGAAATTATCTGAACATTTCAGGACTGCACGTCTAAAAAAGAGGGGTGCAGTGGTGAGCTCTTCTGCCTCACAATGAGAAGGGTTCTGGTTCGAATCCCTATAAGACAGAGGATTTCCCTGTGCATGCGCGGGTTCTTTTCCGGATACTCCGACTTCCTCCCACTGTTCAAACACATGCTGTTCAGGTTAATTAGCCACTCTAAATTGCTCGTAAGTGAGTGTGGCTGGTTGTCCTGCGATTGACTAGCGATCAGTCAAGGATGTATCCCGCCTCTCGCCCAATGACTGCTGGGATCAGCTCGCCCGCAATCAGCCCCCCTCCTGCAACCCCCCTCCTGCAACCCTTAAAAGGGAAAAGTGGTCTAGATAATGGATGGATCGATATGAGAAAAAGGCAACTCAAACATGTTCATTTTAAGCCACTGTTGTGCGTGTTTAGTCTGTCACCCCACAATAGTCCTGGAAATGTTCTTTAAATCAAAATGAGCCGAGCGTCTTCTCAGGAGACTCAACAGCGTCAGACTGAGTCACTATAAGTCTTAAAAATAGCCTCCACTCCAGCGTGCTAACATTCCGCTTGACATCAGGGTTTGGTCACCTGAACTAAAGGCCTCGGGGTGAGCTATAGACGGCGCGAGCTGCGAAATAATTGGGAAACGGTGGACGAAGCTGGGTGACTTGTGTATACTGTCAGGAGAAGAGATAAAGCCATGAGCATCCTGTCGACAGTTCTCATGCTTTATTCTTCATGATGAGACTCTAACCTCTTGGGGGACGCTCCGGGGTGCCTTTGGTAGCCCTGCTTATTTTCTCCATTAGTCATTTTGTCTTTGAGGTGTCAGGAAATAGTGAAAAATATCCATCATAGTTTCCAAGTTTTTTTTTTCTTGTTTTTATTCGACCAAGGAGGCGAAACTCAGAGATATTCTGTTTTGCTGTCCAAGAAGATGGAGAGAAAAGCAGGACAAAGAGGAAATGTATTGCATTTTTGCCTCAAAAATTGAGATATTAATATTTTACATATTAAAAATTTAATGACAAACAGAGCTTTAATTTAGTTCTCATTTCAAATTAAGGCTGTTTTGAGTATTTTAACCATATTTTTTTTTTAAAACAAATCATAAGAATAAGAAAAAATAAGAATAAAAACTCACTAAATGTGACAAAAAGCTTTCCCATAGTTGATTCTCACATCAACGCAATCTGAAAAAACAAATGAGTAAAAGAGAACAAATTCTAAAATGCATACATGATTTAGACGCACAAATTCAACTAATATTTTCCTTCCCTGTGGAAGGATTATGAAGACAGCAGAATAAATTGGACGCTGCTTAATTCACCAGTTAGGCAAAGATTAACTTTCAGCCTGAGAAAAAAAGGACAATTTAAGAAATTTGTTTTCGTAAGTTGTTCATGATTGGAGAAATTAAAATCAATTTAAAACACACAAGACCTTTTCTTTGTATAATTCAGGAACCAAACCAAGGTTAGCAAGCGAGGAATGAAAATGCATCTGCCCACGTTAACAACTTTATTTTTTACACGCTTCCAGTCCAATTTAAACCTAAATCATGTTACCAGATGTGTCCCTGCCATATATGACTCCTTATTTCTCTCTATGTACAAGGGCCATGTTATATACACTTGAAGCTATTTTCAATCTATAAAATATCATGAGCGCAGCAGGCAGAGATGGTGTACACGCCGAAATGTGTCCCCTCATAGGCTTATATTACAGTGTGCTGACAATAAATGTAGACATGCAGTAAATGCTCACAATGTGAGATTTGCAAACCAATTACCTCGCCTGAAAAAAAAAAATCTGTATCTTTGCTTTCAGTCTGGCTATAATTTTATTTATTTGTCATATGAGGTTTCCTTCCTTTCCATAAAAGCATATCAGCCGACATCAGACAGCCGATCTGCCTCATTTTAACAAGGTAATGGCTCCCTGGTGATTTACAAAGCATGGTGGACGGGGAAGCTCGTGCCTAGTGGGAGGATAGGATGAGTAGTCGGACTTTAACTGTGGCGTAAATTACCCTAACTTGTAAATGATTTCATTCAAACACACCGAGCACAGTGTTTAGGAGTCTTAAGTGAAACGGGCACACAAAAAAAAAAATTGTGAAATTGATGTTTTGATTTTCTCTCAGAGGACGAGACAAACTGACGACTGCTCAAAACACTCTGAGAGACGCTCCTCCAGATGCACGGCGTGAATTGTTTTTTTTGACATTTTCTGAAAAACTATTGATCCACATCCCATCACTCAAAGTTTTCTCGGCGTCTAGGAAGGCTCTCTTGAGAATGTATTAACAACAACAACCATCACAGGACTAAACGACTGCAGGAGAGCCACTTCTGATATCGAGCGCTTGAAAAACACTTTTTTTCTACATTTTCTATTGGTATCACTTGAACTCTGTATTAATCTACGTGGCCTTGAAATAATCATTTGTAATCAAAGAGGGGTGCAGGGAGAAGAAAAGGACAGAAGTCAGGGATTTCTAAGTTAAGATAAACAATATGTTTTTGAGGTTAATGATGTAAAATATATGGAAAAATATCTGAAAGTAGTGTTGAGGTCAAGGCCACACTTTACTGAGACCAAGACATACCCAAGACCAGGGGGCCAAGACCAAAGCAGGGCGAGACCAAGGCAAGACTAAGACCATAAATATCAATGAAAAATCATCATCATGTGTGCAGCAGGCATGTCACTCACTGGGACCGAAACACTGGGGAGGTTGCAGACATAACCGAGGGACAAAAATCAAATTACAAATTAATTACAGTTCTTTTAGAAAAGAGGCATTTTCCTTCTAAACGCAGTAATGATGTGGAAAAAATTGCCTGTCATTAGCATCAGTGTTGGTCTTGACTGGTTTTGATTTAAAATCTGCCCAGTCGGAGACCGAGACAAGAATGAGTAAAAATGCTTTCAGTTCCAAACGAGACAGAGACCTTCAGAAAGTGGTCTCGAGACGAGTCTTAAGACCAAGAGCGATTCTGAGTACCACAACACATTCTGAAAGTGACCCTTTGTCTCTTACCGATAGAAACCAGACATGAAACAGTACCAACATGCACTAACACACTGAATTAGAATCATTGTTATGGCTCTCCACTATAATGAATCCTTAGAGAAATGTGGACATAGTTATAACTCTGATACAATCATAATTTTAATTCGATGAATCAGCAAATTGGCAAATGTGACATTCTCACGCTTGTGCTGAAGTATTGATATCAAACTTTAATTTAAAGGTGTGATTTTGTGGGTTTCTTCGATTCCCTGTGATGTTTACCTGCCAGCCAGCCCTCCTTTAGTTCCACTTCACTCTTATCAGTTTGATCATTTTACATGAACACTTATTAGCCACACCTTTATGGGTTTTTTTTGTGCCTATTGTGAAAGATAAGAAATGTAAAAACCCCTCCAGCATCTGTATCTAAAGTGAAGCTACAGCCAGCAGCTAATTATCTTTGATTAGCATAAAGACCATAAAGAGCTACTCCTTAACCCGGAGGTTTAATCCTGCCTACCTGCAGCTCTAAATCTAGTTTGATTTAACATTCAATCTTTATATGTCACACAAATGAAGTATTATAAGTGACTTTCTGCTTGTTTTATCATACAGATGTAACCCTGGTTGTTTCCTCCTGTTTCTGTTTAAATAAATTAAAAAGGCAGAACGTTGTTATGTTAAAGAAACCACATACTAACATATTGCCTATTGCGTACTCAAACGGTATACTGCAGCACCCGACCGTTAGTATGCTGTTAACTACATACTAAACTGATGAGTCATGTGACTTCATCAAACATGTAACGTGCTGCGTTGGATAAGCTAGCACCAAACAGGAAACAGAACTGACTTGACTTATTTGTATGCCATTTATTGGCTGGCTGGCGAGCTCTCACATTGGACAGTGTGAGAACTGTAATCCATGATGGGACAGTTTAGTGTGACCTGTGTCTCATCCAGGCGTTCCTCGCACACACAAAAACATATACTATGATTTCAGAACATATACGTACTCAATGTGTAATCACACTTAGTACCAATGGGATGCAGTTTTGGACGCCGCCATAGAAACTGGATATTGCTAATTTGAAAGTTGATTGTTGCTAAGTAACCCAAACATGATCGACAGTCGATGTGAATGTCAAGTTACATGTAACTCTGATTGGTTGTTAGTAATACATTTAAAAAAAAAATGCAAGATAGTGCTTAAAGACACAGAACAGATATACATTAGTTCAAAGGAAAATTAAAGTGTGATATTGTTAGTGACATTCATTGATAATAGTTATTTCACACAGTTTATTGAAATATTGGCCGACTGCAGCTTCTAGCTAACCACGTGCAGATTTTGAAACAGTGGCTCCCCGTGACATTTGATGGACAGTTGTGTTTGTTGGCAATTTTATGTCCCCTTGTGATATTCTTGTTTATCTTTGCTTTTGTATTTTGACTCTTTGTAAATAATTTAGTTTCTTTTTCTGTTGTCTGTATCTCTGTTGCCGTTTTTATGTGTCTTTCTGGCCATTTGGCATCTCTTGTAGTTCTTTTGTGAGGAAGTTTTCATTGTCTTTGTAGTTCTCCTGTGTCTTCCTGCAGTTGTCTGGATAGTTGTTTTATAATTGTTACATTTTCCCTAAAACTGTTCTCTGCCACGACTAAGGATGGACCCCATCCGGAGCGCCGGTGTTTAAAAGAAACAAAGGAAGCCGCACTCACTCTGGCAGACAAACTCAATCAAATACAAAAAGCACTGCAGGACATCAGGAGACATCAGGAAGACGAGCGAAAAATATTTCCCACTTCATTTTGCGTCGGCAAAGTTAAAATATGAGCAGGAGAGTTAATGCGATGCAATGCAGGGAAGCAAAAAGCAGCAGAAAGCAGCAGACTGATAGTGGCGGCCATTATGATAATTGCTTCTTTGACTTCTTTTCACTATAAAGGTGAGGAAAAGATGAGAAAATAGGCTATTTTTCAGCATTATATGCTTTTACTCTGGCGTCGATTTGCTAATCCTTTCGCAGCAGTCTGAGCACTCAGCAGGAGCTGTGTCTTCTCTAGGTAATCTAGCTCTAAGGTTGTGTAGTCGGTCAGTGTTATTTGCCAGAAATCCCCACTGGACATTTTTAGAGGATGTAAATACTACATGGCAGGATTTCACTGGTGCGTTGCTTGAAGCTGATACACCGTTGGGAGCAGTTCCCTCTCAAGTTTTGACTGGAACTAATGCTTCTTCTTCTGCTTCAATTTGCACAACCTTGGGCAAAGTTTGGGTTATCCCCGCTCTGTTTGCATCCTCCCAATGATTCGGCATAAATTTGCGGTCCCTCCGTTTTTGACTGACTCTGTTTTTCGATTCCGTGCGAAGATAGGGTAAGAGAGACAAGTGGATTGAGAGGGAGGAAAGTGGATGAAACAGGCAGAGGTGTGTGTTTATCAAGCGTTTTATAGTTGGCGCACTGATCCGGGGGATCAATTGGCACTCTCAGATCAGTGGGGACGGTATGATCAAGGGATGCCCGCGGTCAGTGAACCCAGATCAGCTGTCGGAAAGGACGGATAATTAGGGAGCTGGAGAGAATATTCAGAAACAGATGGGAGGATGGCGGCAGCATGTGTGGGGAAGAGAGAGAGAGGGAAGGAGGAAGAGAGGCAGTCACTTTGGATGAGGGTGTCAGCTAAATGCTTAAAATGTGAGAGCGACAGAGATTGAGAGAGAGAGAGAGAGAGAGAGAAAGTTGAATTAAAAACATAGGAGGCGAGAGAGAAACAAGAGTGGGATTGGAGGAAAAATGGGAGGAAGTTGAAGCAGTAGGAAAAGGTGAAATGCAGATTCAGGTTGAGCCAAAAGATGGAGATGAAGAGATGCAGAAGCTGGGAGGCAGATGAAAATATGAAAATATCGGTCTGTAACTGATGTACTTTTTTTTTTTTTTCCCCCTCTGGCTTCACAGGTTCTCTCCCCTATCGTGCCAATAATGCAAATTTGAATTTGACAGAGTTTTTTTTGGGCAGAGAGGTAACTTAGGCACAAGGAGGCAGGAGGCAGATGAGAAAAGGAATATATGTATGTGCGCTAGGTTTGTGTTGCGAGTGAATTCCCCTCCTCCTGAATGTTTGAAGTTGAAAGAGCATGAGAGATGGAGGGGAGGAGGAGGAGGTGGATGTGGTGGAGGTGGAGGAAGAAGACGAGTAGGCGAAAATAGCTGCTGTGACCAGATCAACAGTCGGACCTTTGGGGAGTATCGAATCTCGAGTTTGAGCTGCAGACAAGAACCACTGTCTGGCCAAACACACACACACACACACACACACACACACACACACACACACACACACACACAAACAGACACAGCAGACAGACACAGTGATGCACAAAAAAAAGGTTTGCTCACTGATAAGCAGATCTTGTACTCGGTATGTAATCAACACACATAAATGCGCCCATCTTCTCCCCTCAAAGCCCTCCAGACACCACTTAGAAAACCCTCACGCTCCTTTACATGCAGGATTTGCAAAATAGAAGGAGATGCCGTCTGCAGACTTATTTCTGCTCTTTGTAAATTCCCATTTTAATTTAATCCTCAGCCTTTCTCAACAAAGAAACACAAGGGTCTCCTTGATAACTTAACAACAGCACAGTGCTGCAGCAGATGATCCACAGTCTGATTCTACTTTTTTTGCCAGAGCGGCATGCATCTCTGAAGCATGAAATGTACCACTGAATGTATATAATTGCCCGTGGTTATTATGAAACGACACAAAATTGATATTTAATGATGCATTTCATTTGTTTATTTACTTCGCAAGTGGGTACAAAGACTTGTTTTTCTATTGTCTGTTTATCATGCAGTGTCACTCGAAGTTTGTGAAACAGGGACAATGAATTCCACATGCTGCCGCTTCACACCATTCAGTATCAAATTCACCCCGACAGCTCATGTGAGGAACTTTGGGTTTGTGTTGATTTTGGCGCCCCCTGTGGACAAAAGGGGTACCGCGTTTGCATGTGTAAGTTGTGCTCTTTAAAATACATTTCATCTAAAGTTTTCAATTTTACAATGTGCGCAACAACACAAGCAAAGTACAAGACGGAAGATAAAAAAAAGACAAAAATATAAACATGGCTGCCAGTATAAAGGGTTTATTCTCATGGGAGTTCTTCAAATCTGGGATATGAAGGAGGTAGTAAAAATGCCAAGGAATATCCGATTGGTTCTTCTCTGTGATTGTGAATTGTTTGTTTTAGTGATTTTTAAATCGGTCATGATTGCCTTGCCTTATTATTGGTGTCATGATAGTAACATCTCAGGAGCAAGGAGAGCGGACTCGAATGTGTGGTGGCAAAAGGTTTAAAGCTAAACATCCGACCAGTGCTCCTGTAGCCGGGCAGGTTGGGTCTCTATGGATGTGGGATTTACCTATATGACACTGTGCCAAGAAATGTCCCCAAACTCTCATGGATTTACTCTTTGTATTAGGTGGGTGCAGACGTGGTCTTAACAAATTGCATAACAGACGCAATGTCCTTAAACCAGTGCAAGAGGCAGGATGGTGAACTAGACTTCCAGGTGAGGAGAATATGTGTTCTTTTTTGCAACCATGGTTCCTGAATGCAGAGCAATCAGCATATTGTACCGCTGAATATCTCCAGAATACGCTTTTGAGAAACACTCAAAATAATGTCCAAACATTTGCACAAGACGAGGCGAACAACAGTTGAACCTGTGACATCGCTGCTTACCAGAACTCTGCACATATATCTGCATTGAAGTTGTGTTATTTTAAACAAATACTCTCTCCTGCTGTTGTTAAAGAGTTAAATGTTTTACTCACTGAGAAGCTTTGTTATGCTGAGTTAAAAAATAGATTTTTAATGACACCCAGCCCCCGGCAGTGGTTTCAAGCATCAAAAATAACCGTATAGAAATATTCAATCTTGTCAATTATGGTATTGTTTGCTTCTAGAGGTCATATAGAGGCATCAGTATTTATTTTAGTGTTTCACATCAAGCCTGAAAACCCTCACAGAAGGGAACACTGCAGTGCTTAAACGAGTGAAAAGTGTCTGTTACCTTTTTAATCATAATGCACCATGTGTTTTTATTGTGCTTTAATAACAAACTCGTCTTTGAAACATCCCCAAATCGCTCTCGAAATGCGTTCCCCTTAAATGCGAGATTATCTTTGAAGAACTTGAATTCAACTTTATTTCTGAGAAATCGCTTTTCTGTTTCTCTGTCTGGTTAGCAGATGGCTTCGAACACTCTCTGACACCAGTGAACCTCGGATGACGTTGCCATGGAGAAGAGCTCAGTCTGAAGCACAAAACGGGGCTGTAGCGGATATAAATGCCCCCTTTGTTTCAAGCAGGAAGAAAACACATTGCAATTGGTGATGAATTTCATCTGAAATTGACCCTGATTAAAAAAAGAGAACCACTGTTCGGTGCATCAGCTTCAGTGTTTCTCAACTGCAGAACTTTCACTGTCACATGGTACCACTGCTCTATGCCGTGAAGAATCCAGCTTGGAGAAAATTCTTCCAGGAATTCATTGATAACTTCCGTTTCTTTCATCTTTTATGTCGCGTACTTGTAGCGTTTTTCTCTCCTGTGAAGAGTTTGAAAAGGTTATGAAACAGTCTGACATTATTTCTGAAGCCTCTTTATGAACACAATCAAACAAGACCATCAGCATACAGATTGACTATTTCCCTCTTTCTCTCTTCTATACTTTCAATCTATCAGTCTCTCTAATTCTAGTTTCTCAATCTTCAAGTTATTTTTGATGCGTTTCAGATATAATTTAAACAGCAAAACATTCAAAATGATTGCTACATTTGACTGTTAGAAGAAGGAGGATGAGATATTTTGGTCAGAAAACACCAACTACCCATTCGCAAGAAATAATCATCAACATCCCACGTGGCTGTAAACAAACCATTGATTGTATAAAACATGGACATAGTACCATTGGTTTCAGTAGACGTGTTTTGAAGCCCAACGATGGTGTTTACCATTTTTTAAAATGCAGTCTCTCACTAACTTTAAGCCTCCTTGTAAAGGGTAAAACACGTCCACCTCTCAGTCAGATCAGTTTAATTAAGCAAATGTATGCATCAATCTAAATCCTCATATTTTCAAGACGGATGAGTTATGAAATAAATAACCTCCCACCCAGTGTGTGCTATACAGTGTGTTTTATGTTTATTTCTGCCGTAAAAAAAAGTGCATTTTAATTTGAGTGTTAACAAGAATTCCTAGGCTTTTGCAGTCAGCCTGAAATGGACACTTAAGGCCGACTGCATTTCTTTGCACGTCCACATTGGCTTCATTTCAGACAACTACTGTAGATATTTCCTTTTACTAGTACAGAATCAGAATCAGAATCAGATGTATTGGCCAGGTATGCACACACACACAAGGAATTTAACTTCGGTGAACTGTGCTCTCTTATGTACAGGTACAACATTAAATATCAACAGTAAACATAAGAAAAGACTAATATTTACAAGACTAAATATGAAACAGTGCAGTGGTGAATAGTGCAAAAGATGCTGAAGTAACATGATAATAAGTACAGTGATGTTTGTGTTATTTTATGCGTGGGAGTGAGAGTCACAACCCTGATTGAAGCAGGGAACATGAGCCCATATGTTGTATTGCACTCATCCTTTAATACTCACATTTCTGCTGTTTATAATAGAGATGTGATTTGTGTTTTTCTCCTTGAAGCATTCGGAATAAGAAAATAAGACTGGAGCACAAACTTTCACTTCTTTTTAAAGTTCTATAAATGTCAGAAATTGTGATCTCCACGCTTACATGTTGAGAGTTTGATGTCCATCCAATCCTTGGAGGTGCTCCAAAAAAACAGCCACCTGACATTGTGCTTTGAGAAAATAGACAGGAGGACTTTGCAACACTATTGGTGTTCTCTAACACAAACACACACACTTACACGCACCTTATCCATTAATCTCCTTCATCTCAATAAATTCATTACATCCCCTCACTGCAGAAACAAACAGCAGAGTGTGACCTATTGGCAGACTCTTTATGTTGCCCACATCACAGGCTAAACAGCGCGAGGCACATGTACAATTTTCAGGGGCGCACCGATCGATATAACCCCCGTAAGTAGCTATCATATTGGTTTTTTTTCCCGATATCCATCACACCACAGTTTGCGAGCTATATACTTAGTTTATAATGAAGAAAAGAAAGAACCTTTAAAGAAAAAAAAAGGGCAAAAGGCCTGGAGTGAGAAAAGATTAGAAAAAGGGGGAGATGTGTGAGGGAAGAACAAGAGTGAGAGAAAGAGGGGAGATCGAGGAGAGATGAGGGGAAGGGAATTAAGGAGACTGATAGTTGAGCGCAGGGTCCAGAGGGCATGGATAAGTGTGTGCATGTGTGTGTGTGCGCGTGTGTTTGAGCGAGTGACCGTATACCTCACACACCCCCGCACACACCCACACAGAGAGGGTAGCTCATGAAGACAAATGTAGCGACCTTGCTTAGTGATAAGGCATGAAGATAAAGTAGTGTTGGATAAAATAACCGAGAAACAGAGGTGTGAGTGTGTGTGTGTGTGTGTGTGTGTGTGTGTGTGGGATCGCTATAGAGACAGACAGGTAAACAGACAGATGGGGAGATGGAGAGACAAGGAGATCATAGTGAGACAGGAAGAAAGACAAAGAGATGAACAGACAAACAGACACAGATGTGGCTCAATACTGAGGAAGGCAAATAAACATGGTATGAAAACAGGCAGTGGTCATAACACACTACAGCACTGCACACACACACACACACACACACACACACACACATTTACATTTGGACTTCTTTTGATTTTCCAATTAAAAGTTGGAGTTCGTTTTTTGAAAACATGCATACAGTGACGTCTTTTCAACACTTTATTTTTGGGCTATTTATGCCTTCATTTAGAGATCGGACAGTGGATAGAGTCAGTGGCGATTCTAGAGTCTGTTGGGGGCCTTAGGCAAAACTCAATTTGGGGGGGGTCCTTCCAACCGGCGTTCAACACCATCATCGTCTGCCAGAGTCCCGGCGCTTCCTCCTCTTCTCTTTTCTTGTTTCTTTATTCTAGATGGATCATTTATCTTCATTCTTCTTTGTTGACTTTAATTGACATACTTCAGTTTTCAAAGCAACAATGCATGAAACACTTAGCAGGGCAATGAGAGTGAGTGCTGTCAGATGGGGCCCACTTAGGGACTCCTACTGTCATTGCAAAACTTATAAATAATGGGCCACAGCTTTGGTTTAAGTTTGTGAGCCCACAGAGGCCCTCCCCCCCCCCCCCCCCCATACTGGTCTGGGGCCCCAAGCAGTTGCCTGCCTTGCCTGTTGACAAGCAGCGCCTCTGGATAGAGTAATACAATAAGGGAGAGAGAGAGAGAGAGAGAGAGAGAGTGGGGAATGACATGCGGGAAAGGAGCCACAGGTCAGATTTCGAACCCAGGCCCGCCTGCTCTGAGGATCACAGCCCTCTGGACAAGAGGCGTGTGCACTTAACTGCTAGTCTCCCGTTTCCCCGGAAAATCATGTTTTTTAATTCACCACCCAGTTTTAAGCTCACACCTTGTTACTGTGATGATCTGATCTGAGTTACTTGTTCTGTTGGGTTGACAGAAAGCATCATTGAAGGTCTTCCAAAGTCTTACCTGGTGACAATGTCTACACCCAGTGAGCTTAAAGGCTTTATCTGCGATTTTTCACACTTAAATGTAATAGAAATCAAGTCTATCCTCTGAAAATAACTCTGTGAGTAATGAGGTGTAACACCCGAGTCCCACTGTCTGTGATGCTTTCTGAGTTTTCAGAGTCCTATCTTCAGTTTGTTTACATCGCCAGGACGGCCGGCTGACTCCTCCCCTCGTGTATAAAAGTTGTTTAATTGAGGGACTAGAGAAAAGAAGAATAACATACTGTACTCACTGCTTAACTGTGTTTCTAGATCACGCTCATTTCAGGTAAATTTACATGCAGTGTGAAGATACGAGCACAATCAAGATCGCTAGCATTAGCATGCTAACACAACAATGCAGCGCGAGTTGTTTTGGTTTCATGCTGGTGCTCAAGGGCGACATCTGCTAGATCAAAAAATCGCACATAAAGCCTTTAACAAAAGCTGTTACATAGCTGAGTCATCCCACACTCTAACTCCTCGCAGATCCGAGTTGGAACCAAAGATTAGACATTAAAAAAAACACACCTGTAACTGAAAACCTCTCTGATTGTAAAGACAAAAAGTCTGTCTTCTTTACTTGACGTATTTGAAGGTCTCTGCTCTGGGTGTTACTCTGCACGGTGGCGCCCGAAAAACAAAAGGTGAAACTTCTTTTTTTGAGAAAGCGAGATAGACGTTTCGATAGACAGACAGATAGCAAGGCGGGGGAGACAGACAAGTCAGCAATCACCGAGCACAAACACCGTAGAGGTCAATGCTATCACGGAAACGAGCGGTTATTTCGTAGCATTTCATCATCATCATCTATCTTGGTCGCTTGCGCTCTCTCTCTCTCTCTCTCTCTCTCTCTCCCTCTTTCATAGCTGGATTTCTCATTGATGACAAAGCCATTTATGTCTCTCTTATGTTCCCCCCCTCGCCCTCCCTCCTCCTTCATCCTCCTCCCCTCTCCCATTCCTCACTGTCTTCCTCATGCTCCTTGCTATTTGTGCTTCCTCTGTTTTATTTTTCTGCTTTTTTTTTTCTTTCTCTGTCTTGCACTTCCTTTCGTCTCTCATTCTCATTTTGCATCTTCTCTCTTTTTACTCCACTCTTTGTCTTTCTCTGTCTTGTTCACGCTCACATCTCTGCAATTTTTTCCTCTCTCTCTCTCTCTCTCTCTCACCTCGTCTTCATCACCCCTCCTCCTCCTTCTCCTCTCTCTGACTCTTACATCATTTTCTCTCTAAACATCTCCCCCCCTCCTCCTCCTCCTCCTCCTCCTCCTCCTTCTCTTTTCCATTTTACCTTTCTCTTTTCCCGTGATTTAAATTCTGCACATCATCTTTCTTACTTTGCCTTTTACTCTGCCGTGCCCCCTCTTGGCTCACTTTCTTCCTTATTTTTCCCTACTACGTCCAAACTACTCCTCATTTTCTTTCATCATTTCTTTTCTTCTTCTTCTTCTTCTTCTTCTTCAAACTTGTGCCTTTCAAGTTTTACTCTCTTTCTTGTCTTTTTTTCGCGCACCTTTTCAGTACTCTCCACTTTTATTTCTTCCCTTCTTTGTCACCCTGATTTCTCCTTACCTCCTGCAACCTCTCGTTTTTTTCTTTTCCCCTTTCTTCTTTCCTTATTCACCCTCTTTCAATCCTCTCTTGTCGTCCTTTCCACATCTTTCTCCTTCACCTCTGCCAGTTTCAGTATTGAATTCTTTCATCTCTTGTTCCCCTATTGCATCTCCTTCCACCCTCCAATCTCTCATCTTTCTCCTCGATTCTTTCATCCATCCTCCATGTCCTCCTCGTCCCTTCACTCATTTCCCTTCATCCTTACATCCTCTCTCACCCCCTTCTCTCCTTTCCTCTTCTGTCTTACGTTACATGCCTTCTCCTGTCCATGTCCACCGTGTCTCTTTTCTCTTTCCTATCCAGACGTCCCCCTGTCATCTTTCCTCCCACTTTTCATTCTTCTAGTCCTTGTTTCTCTTCCGTCTTTCTGTCCCATTTATACCTCGCTCGTACTCTGCCCCCTCTCTCTGCGTGCCTCCGCTTCCTCTGGCTGTATTCCCCTTCTTCTTTAATAAAAAAAGAAACCAGTCCTTGGGGAAAAAAAAAAAAAAAGATATAAAAAGACATCCACTGCATTATTAAAAATACAACATTGTAGTTACAATAGGTTAGAAAGGAATCCATCAGAGTACGACAAAAAGTAATAATAAAAAGCACACCTGATAAAACTTCAAATCTTTAATAATTCATCAATTATATAAGCTCATTTGTCATCATTGATATCCTGTTTCTCCTCTTCCCCGCAGCGCTTCGAGATAACCGCATCCAGCTGCACCGCTCGACATCCACCGAGCTCTCCATCACCATCGGGGACGTGCAGCTGTCCGACGAGGGCGAGTACACCTGCTCCATCTTCACCATGCCGGTCCGCACCGCCCGAGCCACCGTCACCGTGCTGGGTAGGTCAAACGAGCGGCACAACATACACAACCCATATTCACTCTGCTTACACGCTGTCCATCTGTCATCTCTGTGGGACCATGAACAGGATGCAGACCTTAAATTATGTTGTACTTTTTCTAAATGCTCTTGATTAAGAAAAAAAAATTTATATTCTTTGATTATAATTGTAGAAAATGTCCCTTTACTCTTCTGCATCCTCTCTGTCCTTGAAAGAGGTTCCCTCTCCGTGAGGCCCATCCCAAGGTTGCTTCAGATTTTTCTCTCTAAAAAAACCTGTCTCTTCTCGCCGAGGCTCGGCGGTGCAGATTGACATTCCCGCCTTCCTTGTGTTCATACCCAGACACGTCTCCTTTGAGACTGATTGACGGCTGTAGAAATCCGTTTGAGTGCGGTCTATCTTCATTTCTCCAAAACCCGTAGGATTTGACACATATAAATGGATGCCTCAGAAGCTTTTGGCATCTTTTTTTTTTTTTTGTATTCCTCTCCTCGCTTGTCGTGTTGTTTGGGGACAAATTTTACAACAATGTCTACTTTTATATTACCTGCCAGTTTTCAGGCAACACATAGAAAGTTGTGGCACAAAGTGGCTCAAATTTCACCTTGATGCACTGCTGTGGCATTGTGTCAGCCCTGACCTACCCTGCAGAGTGGAGCCTCTCTCGGAGCAGAAGGAAGTTTGACCCTGTGGAAGTTTGTTGTAAGTGTCACATTCAGGGGAAGCTGTGTGTTGGCAGGAGGCGGAGTATCGGTCAGTTTTTCCACTTTTATAAAGTTAGAGGACTTTTGAAGGACTGATGTGAGAAAAAAAAAATGACTGCAGTCAATGAAGCAAAGACTAAGGGAAGCTGTTTTTTTTTTTTCTTTAGACCTTGATATGGGAAAGCTGAAAAACATTGGATCCTACAGTACATTAACCACAATGAAGCCTGATTGCATTTTATTATTAGATCCTGTAGAGTGTTGCCTGAAATGTAATCTCTATTTACAGAGTCTGGGTGAAACAGGGAAAATCCGCCAGGCGCACAACCTGGTTTTAGTATTAGAATAATTCTGGTTTCCATTATGTTGTACGAGTATTATCGTCCACTAGCGTTTTTGAAGGCATTGGCTGTATGTATTTAAAAAAGACAGTATGGAGAGCGATAGAGGCAGAACAAAAACTGCTTTAATGCAATCCTTCAATTAATTGACAGTCCAGTTTCCGTCGGTTTAGCCCTATTTATTTATTAACAGTCGTCTGCATTCAAATTCAGCTAGCAATCAGATCTTAGACGTTGCCTCTCAACGCCAACGCCACTGTTGCTTCTAAAGTTGCTCGTCAGACAAACAATGGCGGCTGTTGCTCAGTTGGTAGAGTCGTCGTTTGTCAATCAGAAGGTCAGCTCCTGCAGCCACATGTCCGATGTGTCCTTGGGCAAGACACTTAACCCCGAATTGCTCCCGCTGCTTCTTCTGCTGCATATGAATGCCTATGATGGACACTTTAAATAGCAACCTCTGTCATCAGTGTGTGAATGTGTAGGTGTGACCTGCGGTGTAAAAGCGCTTTGAGTAGTCAGAAGACTAGAAAAGAACAAGCTCAAGTCCATTTACCATTTAACATTTACCACACTTCTTGGCTCTTGGCTACACGGGATGCTCCAAGATGTTGCATGCTGCTCCCAGAGGGTATATTTATCTGTAAGAAGAAGATAGCTGAGATTGCCTACAGGGTTACTTGTTACAGCTGTTAAAACACATGTGCACCTTTGTGACCTCATCAATTCTGCATGTGGTCCATTAAGCACACAGAAACCGTGAGAAATATATGAAGTGAATTAGTCCAACTCTTTAGGGAACACTTGGAAGGACTTTCTAGCAAAGCGAAAATTTAAAAAATCAAATAAGAGAGATGTGCGTTGTAAATATAAGTTGTGTTTTTATGTGGTGAAGCTATAATCAACATTTTTGGCTGCATATCTCTTCTTCATCCCTTCTGTAAAAAATGAAGACTTGAGCACTTCAGTGATAACATCAGATTGAATCTAGTTCTTCTTCATACCTCTGAAAAATCTTATATTTTTGAACGCTGACACATGGAGGTTGTTTGTTTGCTTGATGAATTGATATTGATCTCTGATAAAAGGTCAGAAATCAGGACCTATTTGAAGCCACCGTGCATTTTGGGAAATCTATTGTAATATACTCTGAAACTTAAATACAACGACATCAGCTCCCTCATTGAAAATTGTTAAGACTTTAGTAGGCCATCTTCGGGAGGAAATGTTCAATGATGCAGCTATAAAAGCCGCCACCAACTTTTCATTTTTATGCAAACTGAATCAGTGTAAACTTTGATGCCTTTGGGCCAAACATTTGAGCAGCTAGTGAGCTTTTAGTGTTTGCTGTCAATGCAGAATCTTTACCCTGACACAGTCCTCAGAAGATCCGATCTTAAAAGGTAATAGTAAAAATATATTTCTGCCTCATAGCCGTGTCACAGATGAGCTAATAAAGAAATAAATAAACCCGATATATTCCAAAGTCTAATCCCTTCCATGCACCATAACGCTGTGACACCCTGGCCTCCACAGCCATGATGCCTTCATCCAGTTAGATCCAGATCTCTGCGTATAGAATTAACCTTTGTGTAAGGTTACGACCTCGTATAACTCTTGAGCAGAGATAAACCTGCTCCACTCATCTTCTTTGAGATGGATGTTATCACCTGTGTGTGTGACACTTCCCTGCAGGCTTCAATAAATCGTGGTCAGCCCTGTTGGTGGTGAGCGGGCCTGTTCATCGATTGGATATTGGGCTAATCGGCTTTGGGCCGCCACAAACCGTCTTTGGAGTATTGATTTGTATTAGCCGGGTTGTTATTGTTCCTCCATGTCAGTTCATTCTGGTCATATCTCACGGTCTCTCTTCATGATGAGAACAAAGCTATGTGCTTTGGCAATACTGTAATGCAGCAGCTAATGGCAGCGCGGCCACAGGAGAGGCTCGCGCAGTATGAACAGGAGAGACAGCTGGTCAGATTCCTGGGAGGTTGTGGTGGGCAGATTTACCGCCAACATTTCAAGGCCTCCGGTGCCTGCTTTTTTAAAAAAAATTGCTGTGTAATGAAATCGAATCATTCTTTGTGCTGATCACGATAAATTCCATATCCATTTAGCCAACAAACGAGGCTTCAATTTTGCATACTTGTAAGTTTTTTTGTGATATTTAGGCATCAGTTTTTGCCTGTTTTCACTCTGCTTTTCTAATCCAATGCAACATAATTTGCCAAGAAATTGTTGGATGAAAACTGAGCTGCAGAGCATTTCGGCCTAATTTCATCTGAAAATGCACTTAGTGGTAACAAGAGATGCTTCCTTTTGTTTTGTTTTTTTAATTTAAGGGTGGGGCAGGGTGACTGATGTTTACAGCGGCTGTTCAATGACTGAGAGTCAACAAGGTTGCTGCCCAAAATTGGAGTTTTGTCAGTAAACAGCTGCGGAAGCACCCTTGAATAAACCATTTAGTTGATATTTATTCAAATGTTTTTTGGCAGCGCTGCAAGGTGTGTTGAAAAGAATTCAATGTAGTCGCCGAGGACAACAGCCTGAGCAGAACGCCTGCAATGTTAATGTGATGTTTGTGTGTGCGTGAGGGGGCGGGGGAGGGGAAGGAGTGGCGGAGCAAGGGTGAAGGCGGGTTCTACTTTAGCTCTTTAAATTCAAATTAAGATGAGGATCACTACTCCGTTTTTTTTTTTTTCTTCCACCGGTTCGCTGCAGTAAATTATAATTCAAGCATTTTTTATGTGCTGTAATTGACAGCTGTGACACTGTATTCTGCGTCCGATAAATATTTCATGACCCCTCAGGGGGAGCCAAACCATTAAAAATGTATGGTAAAATGTCTAAAATGCACAGGCCCCTATGGGGACAATCAGCCAAAGATATCCAGTTTTGGCACAGCGGTGCTCATGCGTACGGTTTATTCCTGTTTTGACATGAGGAATGTTTTGATAGACACATACACAAACACACACGGGCGTATAACTGCTGAGCGCGGTCAGTTTTGCGATGCCTGTGTGTCTGCGGAGGTAAGATGTGTGTCATGCATCTGTGCTCTCTCCTGAGCTAAGCAGAGAATAATTTATAACGGCTTTATTCTGTTTTATTCTCCTTGTAGGAGAGGGGTCTCAACAGGGCTTTTCCAACCGGTTCTATATGTGCAGTATTATTCCCCCATTAATATTCAATGCTACTTTACAGCCAGAGAGCTTCCGCACACAGAGCACTACATCAAATACTGCTACATTAAAAATTGACCACGTTTTTATTTTTTTGATCTACACCTTAGTTAGTTCACTGCACTTTAAATCCATGCTTTCCTACCTGCGTCTGTCTGTCTGTGTTTGTGTCTGTCTGTCTGTGTGTCTGTGTGTTTGTGTGTCTACAGTATGTGTCTGTCTGTCAAACGGGGGAACAGTGAAGTTTTGGTTCAAAAAGACGTTAACTTTGACACCAGTTAATCAGATAATTGTGTTGACTGCACATAATGCAAACGTTTAACGGTGTTACGGTTTAAAGAGTGACCATGTTCATTTGTGACTTTCTGCTGAATAAGTCGGTGGTTGCCGTAGTTAAAGTTATATATGATCGGTATTTTTGACATTACATAAAAAGTAAACAAAGAGACATTGGTTTGGACACTTTCAGTTTTCAACATCTGTTGTTACTATGATAATCACAGAAGCATTCGGTTAGAAGTCACCAGTTAACATGGTCACTTTTTTACACCGTAACAGCTTTAAAAAAAATCATAAAAACATCAGCTTTTGAAATGTCAATAGATTCAAGTTCTTATGAGGCCATGATGGTTTAGAAAACTAAAAGTTACACACGTGTCTGTGTTGAAAATGTAATAATACTAGAAACTTTTTGGACATACCAAAGTCTTTACCTCAGCGCCTTCATGAAGGTCAAAGAGCATTTCAAATGAAGGCGGGGGGAGGGCATTTTGGCTCCTTTTTTATAAGCTCTCTAAAGACCAGAGGGTGGTTTGCTCGGTTGTGCGTGATCAATCTTACCACGAGGAAGAGCGAGGTTTTGATGTTAAGAGAAATCAAATTTTCTAGAAGTTAAAGGTTTCGATTATCGTTTTCTAAAGCAACGTCCATGTTAAAAAATTAACCCTGATGATTAACAAGGAACGGATATATGCTGGCTGTTCCCGGCTCTTCTTTTCTTTCTTACTTTCTTACTATTATGAACCCTTTAAATGTTCTGTATTTGTTTGTGTGTTTGTTTGTTTTTGTCACTCTATATCCGTCCAACCGTCCCTCCCTCTGTTTATCTATCTCGACCTCGGTGTCAGAAAAATGTCACATTGAAAAAAACATCGTAAACAGGCACACAATCTTGTCAGTTTCAATCCACATAAATCAGCTCCTCTCCTGGTATGATCTGTCATGATTTGGTTTCCCCTCTCCAAATCTATCTTCTCCATCCACCTCACTTTGCTTCTACTCTTTCAACTCTCTCTCTCTCTCTCTCTCTCTCTCTTAATGAAGGCGGTGTGTGGTAGACAGAAAAACCGAATGTTCTCCTTGACTGAAGCAGGATGACAGTAAACCGGTCCAACATTTGGAGAAAAAGTATCGCCCACAGTGACTCCAGATGGAACGGTGCCGAGAAAAGTTTCATTTTCTCCGCTCTCACTTTCGACCACGATGAGAAAGACAAAGAAAAAAAAAAATCATTTGGCATGTTCCCGGTCTTCTTTTTCTCACTTCTCCGTGTGCTCCGAGTTAGAATAGTAATTAAGCTGCAGTGTTTGTTATCGTAAATGACCCGTCCCGGCTTCTGGAAGAACACCTGTGGGAGAGCGGGAAGATGTACCGTGAAATTTTGGTTTGGCCAGAGGTCTCTCATTTGGATGAAGTGGTTTTGAACCTGACCTCATTCCATCCCTCTGTCCCTCTCGCTTTTTCTTTCAAACTATCACACACGGCTCCAAATGCCCTCCTAAAAAAAACCATTAAGTCTGACTGAGTCACTCTAACTCCCATCTTGGCTTTTAACTAATTAATTCTGGGAGTCTTATTTAATAATCTGAGCAGAATTTAATTTCCGTGACATTTTGAACTGACCTGAAGTACGGAGAGCGAGCAGTCGCACGGTTTTATTTACCGGAGCGATTTTTTAAATGTAGAAATGACCAGGCTTTCAGAGTTAATGTAGACCCTCCACTGCTGATTTTAAAGCAATAGCACGTCATTATTATATAGCACTCTCATTGAATTAATTGGATTTCCATGTTTATCTCAGTAGGCGAACATGCTCCCTTTAGGGACTTCACTGCATATGTAGGAATAAATACTTAATATGTTTTCCACATGTACAACTGCAATGTTGAGTTAATGGAGTAATTTGTCTTCTTTTTTGGGGGGGGGGGAAACTTGTTCTCTTTGTTAAGCAAGCATGCTGCTCAGATGTTTTTGAGTCTTGCTTAAAAATGTGATTTCATTCATTTCAGGTGTTCAAATTCATCATGAAAAATGTGAAATTGCTCACCACAATTTCCTAGAATCCAAACAGATGTCTTAAAGCTTTCTTGTTTGGTGCAAAAAATGCAATCAACAATCCGGGGGGAGAGAAAGCAGCAAATTCTTACCTTTGAGAATCTGAAACCAGCAGATGTTCAGCATTTCTGCTTTAAACATCACTGAAAGCATTAATATTTCATCAAAACAGTTTGGAAATTTGGGTCAACTAATCAATACACTTTATGATCGTGCAGCTCTGTGAAAGAGTCTAGACTCAGGTAGAGTCCACTGTATGCAGCCATGAAGTATTAACAACAAAACTTCAGCTCCTCAATAGATCCATTCAGTCATTCATCAATAAAGAAAGAAACTCAAAGTTCTTTAAACATAAAATACAGAATATATTTGAATATAAGACCAACAGAGATTGGTTTTACTTTCTTCTCACCTTGAAACATTTAAATGCAAACACCACTCCTGCTCAGGTCTCAGTCAAATATATGAAAGAACTGTTTTAGTTGTTTTGTTAGTTGCACTTATTTGTGTGTGCAGGACGTCAAACCCTGCAGACTTTTCCAAACTATCGTTGAAACATTTTAAACATTAAGCAGATATCAAACATATCCTAAGTAAATATATTATTGATTAATGGCTTTTTAAAAAGAGTGAAACTCCCTCTGGGTTTTGTTGTTCTGAGCTCTGTGTTCACACTGACGGGACAGCACTTTATATCTTTACATTATCACTTTTACTCTCCGTCTGTGTGTGCTGAAATTGACAAGAGCTGCTAAACTGTTTTTCGCTGTTTTTATAACAATAATAATAATATCAACAATAAAGATATATTCTATTCTCAGCTCAAACATCTCTCATACATGTTTTTTTTCTTACTGTTGAACCCTTCCCTGTATAACCGTCAGCCCTTCCACCAAGAGAGATTTCTCCGCTCACTCAGGGACGCTTTATGTAGAGTCACAAGTTCAGAGTTTAAGTGAAGAACCAGCATAGGTTCCAAACTGAAGAGACGTCTTTGTTTGGTCTAAAATACTTGGGTTGGGTTGCATATCTGATTGGAGATCTGTTGTAGAAATGGCTCCACTCGGTCAGAACCCCGATGGAGGGATGAGGGGAGGGGAGTCGTGCACTGAGGGGGACTGGTGCTAAAGTCCGACATCTACTGAATCAAAAGTCTCATATTATAACTTTTAACTCTTTCTATGTTCGATCGGGACTTTAACCGTTGATTGTTCTTGCATTCACATGATTCTTATCACCTTTATAGTGCACTGATCTGGTATCAGCAAGACAATGTTTTTCTATCAAAGCAGTCCTCCAAACTCATTGAAAATTTGAGTCAGAGATCAGATCAGAGATATTTCGATCTGTTCTGCAGAATCCATTTCAAAAGGTTGTTGAGGAAATGATTCACATAACTGGTTTATGGTCCGCCACCACTCTGGGTTGATGTGTGGTTAGTTACAACACTAATAATGCCTTCACACACTTAGTGAAAGACTGTGGTCCTGGATAAAAGTAAACGGGGATTTTTTGGTATGAAATGTGGTTCAAATGGGGATCTCAAGTATTAAACCCACAACCTAACCACCTCCCTCAGAGGTTTTTCTGGTGCTTTAACAGCATTAAACTATACGCCCGCCTTAGCTTGTGAGACACTCTAGTCATTATTTGGACAGCCTTAAGTGTTTGCCTGTCAGTGAAACAGAGATATTGGAGTGTACTTTGCCCTGATGGACACTGATGAGGAGACAGCAGGTTTGATGCTGGAGGAAGGTCAGAAGATTTACAGACATTTCAGCAGCTGTGCAGCTACTCGGAAGCATTTTTTCGGGGGGGAAACCCGTCCAAACCTACATCATTATTTTTCTCCCTAAGCTGCTTTCCATCAGAGCTTTCAGAATTGACGAAATAAATTCAACTTCTGCTGTTATGTTGAGGATGCTGTGTCAGATTCTGTGGTTGGTATTCTCATTTTTTTTTGCCCCACAATTTAGCACACAACAAGTTTAGCAAAAAATGCTGCTATTGAGCTAAGCCTTCGTCCCCCGACCTCTTTTGCTTCCGTTTGGCTACAAGGTGAGCCCTGCAGCAAAAAGTTTCCCCTCTCTAACTGCTCTTTTCTCTCTCTCTCTCTCTCTCTCTCTCTCTCTCTCTCTAGGTGTGCCCGGTAAACCTCAGATCTCAGGCTTTGAGAATGCGGTGCCCGAGGGGGGCAAAGTCACCCTGACCTGCACCAGCACGGGCAGCAAACCCCCCGCCAGGCTGCGCTGGTTCCGAGGAACCCTGGAGCTGGAAGGTGAGGCACGCAGCGAGTGTGTGGATGCTGTGTGTGTGTGTGTGTGTGTGTGTGTGTGTGTGTGTGTGTGTGTGTGTGTGTGTGTGTGTCTTTGAGTTGCGGGGTCAGAAAGAATGTGTGCTGGCCGTGTGTCTGTTGTTGTTGTACTCGTGCTGGATCTGTGTGTGTGGTGAGGAGAGTGCATGGGTGTGGTTATGTGTGTGTGTCGCTGCAAGGATATTCCGCAGGAATGAAAGGATGTGGTTTGTGCTCGTGTGTGTGCATTTCTTTGTGGGCTTGCAGTGAGTGTTTGTGTGATCCTGAGGATATCAGTGTGTGTGTGTGTGTGGGGATTTAGAGTGTGTTTATATCTGTTTTTGATTGTGTGTGTGTTTTTGTGAAATCCTGCTGTGTGTGTGTGTTGCATGCTTGCCACATTGCCTGCTGTCGCTCTGTGTGTCCTGTCTGCTTATGTGTGTGTACAAGTGCAAGATCATGCTGCTTTTGTGTGTGTGTGTGTGTGTGTGTGTGTGTGTGTGTGTGCGCGTGTGTGTCTGTGTGTGTGTGTGTGTGTGTGTAAGTGCAGAAAAAAACATGCTGTCAGTGTGTTTGTGCCCTTCTCTCCCATCACTCCTTCATGTCTTGATCCTCTAAATTAATTCTCATGCATGCATCCAGGAACCGCATGTGTGTTTGCGTTTATTGTTTTTCTCTGTGTGTGTGTGTGTGTGTGTGTGTGTGTTGATGCAGAGTTTATTTCTGCAAAGATTTGTGCGTGTGTGTCATCCGTTGAGCTGCTACATATCTGCAACCGAGAGCGACACAACAGAGAGCGAGAGATATATAGCGTGGGTCGGATCGAGCCGGGGATAACGGCAGAATCCGGCAATAAAAGGACGGGAGGAGGAGAGGATGAAGGGATGAGGCCGAACAGAGAAACAGAGATAGGGAGAGCTTTGCATGAGGTCAGACTGCCTGGTATTTTGTTACTGATAAACAAGAGAAATGAGCTGGGAAGAGAGAGAGCGAAAGAGAGAGAGAGGGAAGCAGAGAGAGGAGAAATAGAAAGCGCAGCGAGGATGTCATGAGAGGACAAATTAACCGGCTTTCTTCTAACAGATAAACTGATAATCAAGGGGACGATTGGCAGCCTCTGACTCGCACCAGTGGTATTGGCAGTGGTAGTGTCTCTCCAAATTAAGCCTGTGTTTCCATGTAAACCCCTCCCCACCCCCCCTTCCCCTGTTTCTTGTTTGCTTCATCAGTCAAAGGTTTTCTGTTTTGCTTTACCGAGCAGAACAAACATGTTGGAAGTGTTGTTGCTGTCGCCCTTTTGCACCTTCCACCATCTGCCGCCATCACAAACTCTATAAGCTTAAAGCCCTGTTTGCACAGACAGAACAGCGCCCTCTGTCTGTTTCTAAAGCTCTCCAGATGTCCCACCAAATCTTTAAACCACAGCGTTCAAACTGCTAGATCATCTTTGCAAAAGCCTTTTTCTACACTGATTACACTAATGTGATATGATGATATAATATGATAGTTATTTATTGATGTGAAAATGGCTCCACTCGGGCTTTGTAATGCAGAAAAAAATGCCCGTCTCTGGTCCTGACGCCTTGGCAGCGTTGGTGTTTGCTATAATTATGGATTGGAATGAATCGAAAGAATGGACTGAAGCTACAAAGAGAGGAGGGAGAAATGGGAGAGCTGCCTGCCTGAGGACAGATTATCAGCTCTTTTTGTTACAGACGAGCTGAGAACAGGAGACGAGAGGGGAAGAGGAGTCTGGAGATTGTTGCTTTTTAAAAGCCTCAGATTTTTTTTGTTTAAAGGGTCAACTCACCCAGGACACAAAAAAGATGAGTTTTTCCTCTTTACCTGTTACCGCATCTTGCCACGCTGATACTCTCTTGAGATTTCTTGCTTTCTTGACGATACAATATATAATGGAGGTGAATGCAATTTTGTTTGTGGTGCTCACAACATTGAAAAGTTTCATTAAAAAATATTCCAACTGCAACGTGTCTCTCCCCAGAAACGATGTTTTGATCGCTTTAGATGACCTCACTGAGGAGAGATTTCACAGGTATATCGTTGCTGGAGAAAGCATCCTGTCTCCAGCAAATGTGTTTATATTGGACTCAGCTGAACTTCATTATTTATATCCAGTGCAAATTAATTTAGTGCCACGGCAGAGAGAAGCTTCCTCTAAGTGGCAACTTTGAAAGTGGAGGTGTTGAGGAATAGGGATGGGGATCGAAACCGGTTTCTATTGAGGACCCGAAAATCTAAATCCTTTGAACTTATCGATACTGCTTCTGAGTCTTGTGGGTCGGATAACGTCATTTCTCGAGTCCAGTCGAGTCATTGCAGTCTAATCAAACCTACATCCACTGTCATCCGCTAACTCTAACCCTGAGTTTTTGAATACAATTGGAATACCAGCCAACAGGTACTTAACTACACAAATAAGAATTCTGGTAGTCAGTAAGCTGAATTTACAAAGATGTTCAGTGTTTGGTTACATTTGACCAAAACAAAAAATAAGAAAGAAGCAAAATCCAAATGATGGTGCTGAATCATTTCTTGCAAAGGGGAGGAACACATCCTCCATGACCAAGCACATCAGCATAGTGCATCAAATCAAACCAAAATGCAGCCTTTGACTGTCGTCGGGTAGAAAAAAAGACTCTGTCAACTCAGACTGCTGCTGCTGCAAGAAGCATGCAAACATAAATGACTGGCTGTTTGCTGCTGAGGGACGGTCACCCCTCTCCTCCATTCAAAGTAGCCGTGGTAAGTGCACTTCAACTTTGTAGCAAGTCCTGAAAGAGGAATAGGAATGGGGATCGAATCCGGGTACTATGGACCCAGGATGAAGAACTACATGCTAGTTAAGTCGTTTTCATTGTCGGAATAAAACAGAATGAAAACTCAGAACTCATCCCCCATCTGAAAAGTGTTTTTCAGTTATTATCAAAGGGAACGCTGTTGCAATGTTTGGTGTACCCATAACCTATTAAAATACGAGTAAAATCCTCACGTTAACCCAACATTTAAATCCTGCCCAACATGTGTGGTGTGAACATCTGGCTGTGAGAGAATGATCCAGCTAGATTAACCAAGGACAAGCCTGAAAACAAATGAACCAGCAGCAGTTGGGTCAAAGTAACCCAACCAGCTGTTGAGCTGGGAATTGATGACTTCCAACCCCTTTGACCAGCGAACACGATGAACCCAACAGTGTGTTTACACAAACAACTCGGCACATCGTTCACGCATACTAGTTCTCTTAATTGTCAGCCATCTCCCAAGATCTCCGCTTTGCTCAATTGCAGAGCTCATCAGTCCCTGTAGCACCCTGTTGCTATGGCAATACAGTGTACGCCATAAAACAAGATGTTTTTGGAGAGGCTTATTATTCTAGTACTGTCACAAAATTTGGTAGACATGAGGCCATCAGGGAAATTAGAAGTTATATTAAGACTATGTGAGTGGCCAAGACAAAATGGATCTGTTGTGTCCCTGACAACAACTGAAAACCTCTCTTGGACCCATATTGGTAATTCAACTTTAAGTCCACAATTTTTAAATTTATTGTTGACTCACATTTTATTTGTTGCCATTTCTTGGACAAACAGGTCGCTCTTGGAAAAACTCCTAGTAAGGAATTTATCTAACCCACTTGAAACTTGTTCGTCATATAAGAAAGACCTTGACGATGGAAAAATTCTTCAGCCTTTGTGCAATCTTTAAGTGCTGTGGCCATTGTGTTTGCCTACAATATTTGTCTTTCAATCAAACAGGAAAGTGTCTCTAACTGAAATATAAGGGCCACCTCGACTGTCCCAAACGTCATATATTTGATAAAAGTCCTGGTTTGAAAATGTCCATATCATCTTCAGTAGTCGTGCTTTTAGTAAAATAGTATCCCTAAAACCAATTTTTATGCTCCTTTCCGCTAACCAGCAAATATATTTCATTAACAAATCATTTCAAATACATTGAATGAAAAAATTACATCATCATTGAATGTTATCTAGTGTTTTACTGGATCACTGGTCTGCTAGTGTGTCTGCTTCTAAATGAACTGGGCACATCAGTTCAGTTCAATTAAATTTGGATGAACCGACCATTTAAAAAAAAACAAAAAAAACTGTGAGAACAGAGAGAAATAGAGACAGACAGAGAGAGATTTGACGGAGATCAACTGGATGTGAATGATGGTGTGTTCGGGTCCTCGCCCAGCCGTCCTGACTCCAGACAACACCAATCAGTCATCGCTGGAATGACACTCTCTCTCTCTCTCTCTCTCTCTCTCTCTCTCTCTCTCTCTCTCACACACACACACACAAACACCCCCATCGGATCAACACACAAACACTGGTAATGGACAGATGATAATCAAACACGCTCCCTGTCACATAGCGCTCATCTCCAGCTTGATAGCAGAGGAGCACCACAGGGTCAGCGTGCTATTATTGCAGCTTCTCATTCATGCGGTTGTATTCTAGGTATGTGTGTGTATGTTGCGTGTGTGAGTGAGCTGAAAGGCTGCTGCTCACCACTGCTTCTCTGACAGCTTCTCTGACAGTAAAAGCAAAGAAGGAGAGAGAGAGAGAGAGAGAAGGAGAGAGAGGAACAAGGGCGACACAGATGCCGAGAAAGTGTGTGTGTGTGTGTGTGTGTGAGAGAGAGAGAGAGGCGCCTTGTATCAAGAAAGTGACAGTGAGGGTCTGCGGAGAGAACAGAGAACAGAGGGAAAGAGTGAATGAGAATGTGTGTGTGTGAGTGTGTTTGTGTGTGTGTGTGGGTGCAATGCATGAAAATAGACGGAGCGACTGCGAAGATACAGAGAGAGCGATAGAAGTTGCAAAAAGCTGATGGAAGAGAGGGAGCAGACAGGGAATTAAGAAAAACCACAGCAGAAGAAGAAGAAGGAGAGAGAGGCGGCTTTGCGGCTGGATGGGAGCGCAGACTCGGGGCAGAGGATGAAGCGAAGAGGGGAGGTGGGGGGGGGGGGGGGACTGGTTTTAAAGAAGATGGGGACTGGTGAGCGCAACAGGAGAGAGAGGGGAGAAAAAAGACGGAGAGGCTGACGAAATGGAGAGAGAAATACAGAAAGAGGATTTAGATAGCGAGAAGAAGGGGGGGGGTGTCTGGTGGAGGAGTGCGGGAAAGGGAGTGGTAATTGAGAAGAATGAAAGGCTAAGAGCTTTGAAGACTGTATTAGTTGTACTGTGTGAAAGGGCTATGGATCATTTAGTGACATCGATGTATTGGATTGGGGATAATGGGGATTTATGGTGGCAGTTAAGGCCATACCGGCTGAATACCGTCCCAAATTGTCATAATGCGGGACGCGGGGCGGATTGGCGATGGGTACATGGGCGTGTGTCCATATGGAGCAGAGTGATGTAAGAGAGCAGTGTGAGAGACTAGAGATAGACACAGACAGAAGGCGAGTTTGAGGTACTTAAAATAGCAGCAGCGGGATGTAAAAAAGTAACCCTTTACAAGTTTAAATCCGTCGTTAACAATCATACTCGGGTCGAAGTACAGAATCTGCATCATTTGCTCAAAGCAAAAATAAGTAAAAGTACTCGTTTTGCATAGTGCTGCCTCTGAGACTTTTTTTTCTTCTTATAATTATGCATATTATATAACACCTGCCTTTTGCAGCTTTAATAATGCCACAAAGTCGCTTTGAGGGACTAAAAATGAAGAGGGCTGAGTGTGAGAGAGGGAGAGAAGATTTGAAAATGAAGTGTTAACTGAATAAACACATTTCACATAGCCTGGATTCGTTATTTACATCCTCTAAAAAGAAAGAAATTAGTTCAGGTCGTCACATCACAGGTTCCCGAGGCTCAGTGTGACATCGTCAAGAGGTGGTTTGTTTTGTCGTCATGGAAAGATTGAGCAAGAAGATAGAAAATATATGAACAGTAATACATCAGTCTGAGAAGCTGCCGCCAACTTATAATGGGCGTTTTTTTGAATAAGAATTTACTTCTCGATGATTCAGTCGTTGTCAAACTTCGGTGTTGCATGTTGATAGAAGAACTTACCTTTTCTAACACTCATCACCAAGATTTGGCCGAGACGTTAAAGGCATAATATGTCATTTCCGAGTAATTTAATGTCTAAAAACAAAGCCGTTTTTTTTTTTAGTTGCAATTTTTGCCACAGTTTATTGGACATGACAAATGCTGTAGAGAGATCTCATAGTTGGGGAGTTTGTAGACAGACCAGGAGCACATTAGGGTTAGAAAAACATGGTTAAGTGTATTTTGCATAATATTTGACATTTAATATGTGCGGTCGATATGTAGTGAAAATTTCTCGGTGCGTCTCCCATGACAAAAACAAAAGGTTTTTACACCTTGTTCAGTACGTTAGCAGTGGTGCAGACTCCCTGTTGGATGTTTTCAACGACACTCAATGTGGTGGCTCCTCCACATGAGTGTGTGCACAGGGTGGAAGTGTGTAGGGAGTCTTCTCTGTAAGAGGCCCTGTGCCTTTAAGACATGAGCAGCATTTTAATATTGTAGGTGGTCTAAGTGGAGCCAATTTTCACGACGTTATACAACGTTGAGAAGTCATATTTATTACACTGCATAATATTTAAAAGCTGCACTTACATTTCGAATCCATTGTTGTCCTTAATGTTGATCATGACTCTGACTGTTAAATAACTGCAGAGAGGTGTTCACATTAAAACTGTGTCTAAGAAAGTAAAAAAAGCGTTGTAAAGATCCTGGAACATTTCAGTCTTATCTGAGAGAATGGCTTTCACCACTGGATGAACGTATCCACCAGAGACAAAGTAAGACCAAACCTGGTTATTCAGCAACAGGCCTAATTCAATCACTTTTTAAAAACTCCACCTTCTATGAATGCTCTTTCACTGCACATAATCCTGATTAAGGCTTCAACTTGATGACCCCTTTCGATTATTTTAAAAACCTTCCTCTTGTCCAGGGGAGCGGGACTTTTAGCTGAGCATGCACCGATGTGTTTAATCACATTTGACTGTCGACTGTTCACAGTTACACATTTTCACACCTCACTCATGCCAAGTAGAATCAGAGTCTTCTACTTCTGACGGCTGAGCGGCTCCACTGGAGTAGCCGGAGGTTAAGCGGCTTGTTCACTCGGCGAAGTTGTTGAATAATAATGAGTTTTACTCACTCATTTACTTTGTATTCCCACACGGGTCCAAGTGGGATTTGATATCGAATATTCAGGTTTTAGATTCAGGGCTGCAACTGAAGAGTGAGTCCATTATGATTGAATCGTTTTTATTTTAGGTTTTTTTTTTTTGTCTATAAAATGTCAAAGATAGTAAAACATCTCCATGCAGTTCCGCTGAGCCAAAAGTGACGACTTTATTTAGTTTTGTCCGACCTTAAGTCCAAAAAAAACCCCCAAAATATTCCAGACAAGCAGTAAATGTCACATTGTAAAGGTCTTCAGTTTGATTTCTTCGTCTCACAACAACAATATGAAACATAAAAGGGCTGCAGAATACTTACTTTTGAGAAGCAGATCCATGCTAATGATTTTCACTTGAGAAATGTCTCATACGATGCATCGATTTGAAGAAATCGTTGAGGATAAAATGCTGAAAACCTGGCAAAGACTGCCAAACATATCCAAGTATAAGCTGCATTCAAAAAATGCTTTTCAAGATTGTCCTCTCACATTTCAGTCCAACCTGCATTAAAAACATAAAAACTATCAGATCCTTCCCCTCCATCATAAACCCCTCATTTTACATCTCATTAGTAGACTAAATTATTTTGATTCCATCTTCTAATCGATTAATTGACTAATTGTTCCAGCTCTAATGCAGAACCGATGTTCACAAGCACACTTCTCCCCACCTTTGAGGCCCCCGCCATGTGGGACGCAGTAATTGCTGCATCCAGTTGTTTGATTCTCCTAATATGATTTTTATGGCGGATTGTACACTGGAGGTTTGAAGCATCAGCAGCACCGCAACCTCATCTGCGTCCCATCACCACCTGGGGGGGAGTTAGTCTCAAGGTTGTTCCAGTTGCCCACCTTTTTATTCGAGGAATTGGAGTTTTTAATGAAAAAAAAAAAAAAAAAAGAAGTACGGGCATCCCATTAAAATTTAAGCAGGCGTCGGGAGAATAGTGCAGCTTAAATATTTAAGAGGGAGAATGCCGCACACACTTCCATAAACTGAATATTGATATTTATTTTTAATGATTTAAAAGTCATTAAAAACATGACTTTGATGATATGATACGTTTCTATAATGATTTGGTATTTGGTTGGTGGTTTCAAACTTTTGAACTGTCTCCTCTAGAAATGAATCCGACACACTACAATTAATTCCTTCAACCTGTACAGACATGTTGGTTCTAGTACACAGTGTACCATTGTTCTGGGATTAAAACGTCTTAAAGCATGATGACCTTTTTGTGTCCCTCTTTGGTTAAAATAAAGTTTTTAAAGCAGTTTTAGTACATAGACCTGGGAGGGGGTTCACAGATTGTAGCAGAATGTACATCTAGGTTTGTTAGCTTAATGCTAACACATAATGGCAATTGCCTTTAATGGGCAAACAGAATTACCATCGATCACGGTAATTTTAACTCAAGAGACGATCTGTTTTCCTTGGGTAAAATAGATTGTTTCTAAGGGTGCATTCACACCTGAGATGTTTTTGGTCCAATCTAAACGAACTCTGGTGCGCTTTGTCCGACAGTTTGTTTGGTTTGGGGTGGTGTGAAGGCTCAAACGAACTCAAGTGCGGACCAAAGAACTGAACTCTGGCTTGAAAACGGGTGTCTCAGTTCACTTCCACATGCACCAGAGTTTCATTCACTGTCGGTGAGAACATGATCCCAACCAAACAAGGGAAGTAAACCAAAAAGCAATGCATTGTGGGTTGAATTTGGCCGGATATGTCATGGCTAATCATGGCACCTGTAAACGACGTCAAACAGGTTTGCCAAGAGCGGCTAAGGTTAGCATTGCTAACAACATCAGCCTTCAGTGCTCCTTGCAGCTGAACGTCCACATGTCTGTGCTAGACATGTGGAGCAAGTTACATGTTGCTCAGGTCGATTTTCCAGTTGATCCTGACACAGCGTGTGACATGTAACTTGGGTTAATGCGCCCATTATAAGAATCCACTACTGCTGTCTTCCAATATAAGCCCTTGAAAAAGGCAATAATCTATATATGCTTCACTACAATTACGGCTGAGTTTTAATTTATGCTGATAGATATGTGCGGCTTTGATCCACCATCACTTCTCAAACCTTTATTTTTAACCTCGACACCATCAGCTGGATGCAGAGAACCAGCCTCTTAACTAGCCTGAGTGTCTAAACTTTCATTTTTACACACATTAATAAAAACCTGCTCTAATTGATTTTCTGGCCACATGGGAGCAGCGGTAACAAGCTGCAAGCAACATTTACATATTCTCACCTTATGAAGTGAATATGTTGAACATGGTGCAGTTATAATCCTTTGCTCATATACATATCCAGCAGGAGCAGCATTGTAGTTCATTTGGAGTTGTGTTTGCGTCTGCATGATGATCTAGAGTTGGGTGCTGGCTTTCTTTTGTCTTTATAAGTGAAGCAGGTTTTGTCTACTGCAGTGGGAAATAGTACTGTGAAGAAAACAGAGAAAACTTGAAACAAAAACAATGAGCTCAAAGGCGTTTAAAGTACAGTGTTGAGCTGAGAGATGCTAAAGAGTCAGGTGATCATCTCTACAAATGATCTGTTTCAATCAATCAATCAACTTTTATTTGTATAGCGTCAACTCATAACAAGTGTTATCTCGAGACACTTTACAAGAAGCAGGTAAAATACCTTACTCATTGTTATGTTACAAAAAGCAGGTAAAAGACCTTACTTATTGCTATGTTACAAAAAGCAGGTAAAAGACCTTACTTATTGCTATGTTACAAAGATCCGGCCTATCCATCATGAGCACTTTAGCAAAGCAGCAAAAGTTACAGTGGTAAGAAAAAAAAAAAAAAAAAAAAAAAAGGAAATGATCTGTTTCATTTCTCGTTTAGAATAAAAATACAATTGTTGCTGTTTTAAAGTCTAAAAATCCACTGAATCGACATCGCACCAGATTAGGGTTAGAGTTTAGGGACGATGAGATGCGATGCGATATGATGAATACTTTATTTATCTCTAGAGGGGAAAATTGGGCGTTGCAGCAACACAAAGTCAATTATCAAGCAGGTAGTACAAAATAAAAATAGAAACCGAATAGATAAGATAAATACAAATAAAATAAGTGAGAAGTTTTAAAGTGACTCGGCAGCAAGTTCTGTAAACAGCAGTTTAGACGAATGACATACAGCTTGTTGCAGCACTTAATAACTTTGGTCCATGGGCTTGTAATTTTACATAGATGTCCTTGGCATGATGTCAAACAAATGTGGTTGATGTCCATAGTTCATGGTAGATGAAAATAATTCATCTACTCTGGTTTGAATAGATGTATTGTATGTACAGTATGTTGAAGTACCATGGCTAACAGAGCACAAAGTCACTAACTACAGCATGTTGTCCTTTAAATAAATCCCTTTTAATGCATTTCGGCCTCACGGTTCATTTGTTACACGATTGATTCATGATAACATATAAGGAGACGTGATTTTTTTTTAAAGTTGTTGGATCCAGTTTTAAGGGGTTGATTTTACTGACATTCTCACTCACATCGAGTGTCTAGCCTTTCGGATAGTTTGTATTTTATTTGTCAAAGTTTGGAGACGTTGCTGCGCTTTTCTGCCTCCATCCTGTCAGAATGGTTGAGAATAGACCGCCATCATTTTTTTGGTGCTCACGGCAATGAAAAATAACATTTTTAAAAATTCAACAGCACCCACTGTTTCCAGAAAACACATTCTGGTTTTTGTTAGAATAATCCACAAAAAGAGTAGAAGAAGAAGAAGAAGAAAAAAAAACAGGGCCACACAGTTTTCAGCGGAACAAAGTTTCTACAGAGAAACATCACTCCTTAGTTTGAATCTGAAATACTTTACACAGCTTGTTCTGTGGATTATACGGCATAATCATGACCCTGTTTCTGGAGAGAGAGATGTTACTGTGGAAAATCTATTTTCAATTCTGAGTGAGAATTTCATCTCACTCAAATGTGTCCTGGTGGAGACACAAATAACTAGAAACCCTGAACTAAATAAATTGAAATGATCTGCAGGGCTTGTTTGTTTGTTCATCGTTTTGGTGAACTGGCCCTTTAAGAGCAACACAACCTGTTGCTGCTGTCCTAAGCGACTTGCTTGTTGCTCCGCTTGCAGCAGCTGACATGCAAATCTACCCTGATTATCTCATAATAAACTGAGGAAATGCGAATTATGAATAAATGTGCATCACTGCTGTCTCGGGAAAAAGGGGGCCCTTAAACTGACTGCATCTTGTTTTTTCCCCTTAATGAATGCTGTTGAGTCACTCCCATGACCCTTTGGGCCTGAGAAACTTATTAAAGCTCAAATGTATGAGGTACACAGGAGCTGGTGAGTAAACAAACAGCATTTCTCCATTCCCAGGCCTGGTGTTGGGGATCCATGGTCTTTAATAAAGGCTGTATACTGTCTGTATTTGTGTGTGCTGATGGAAAGAGAGAGAGTGAGGGGGAGCGAGGAGGAGGAGGAGGGCGAGAGAGGCAGACAGTGACGAAAAGACTCCTTTGAGTGGCGTGGGATTATTGAAATGCACCTGGAAAGTAAACTAATTTTCTGTGCGGGTCAGAGGACTGGTTATGGTAATAAAAAGAGAGATGTCATTAGATTCAGTGGTATTTGGAGAGTTCTCTGGAGAGGGAGGTAGGAGGAGGAGGGGTCCATGATATCCATGTGCGCGGTGAGAAAAGAGAGGGAAAAAGTGTGTTTTCCAATCTGCTCCCTTGCCTCTATCTCCGTCTCCTCTGTGTATATGTTATTCATGAGCTTGACCTACATGTGCCCGTGCTTGTGTGTGTGCACGTGTGTGCATGTGTGTGTGTGTGTGTGTGCAGGTTCATGCTGGAGAAAGTGATAAGTTTCCGGTCCACTTTCCAAGATTCACCAACCACTTTCACGCTCTGACCACCCGGTTTGATGTTTTTTTTTTCCTACAATAGAGTGCGATCTCCGGATGACAGTCTGCACTGTTTTTATGCTTTCATATTTGTCTTACTCTGTGCTTAGTGCTGCTGCAAGGACACACACGTGCACACACACACACACACACACACACACACACACACACACACACACACACACACACACACACACACACACACACACACACACACACATGCACCTGCCTTCTGTTTCTTCTGATTCCTTTTTCTTCCTGCAAGCCCAGCTGCAGCTGCTGCCTAAAGTGTAAAATAAAAATAACAAAAAGGAAACAGCAGCAAGCGGGAAAGTATGCATTTGACGACTTAACATAAACCGTAGAACAGACCTGTTTTATCACTCCGAATAACAAAGTATGGCCGCAACAGATTGCAGTTAAGATGCCGTAGAGTCTCAGTATTTGCAAAGATAAGGCTCCGTTCGTGGGTATAGCTGCCTCTCCGTCCTCTCACTCTTGCATTACATCATGTGAAATGCAAGCTGTCTCCTAAGCAACAGCGAGTCCAAAAAGAAAAAGAAAAAGCTGGACGCAGCAGCATCAGATCTTTAGCCTCCCTGGTCTCTTTGGTGTCCTTCAGCATGAAGCATCACAGACATGGCCTGGTTAGTAAACATGAGCGGGCGTGCTGTGTGCTGTTTACTTGTGTTACATTACAGGAGCATTCTGGGCACTGGATTTTTCACTTTAACTCTAGCTGCCATCCGGAGCTGCAGACATGCAACATTGATATTTCTCCCCGCTTTGAGGATGTCATGATGTGGCGTTGAAAGGGCGATTTGTCTTTGTAGGTTTTTCTTTTGAATGAGGATGTTGTGGCAGAATGTGAAACTGACACATTCTGGAGTAATTTATACTCTTTAGGGAGAACATTTCACCACAATCACAGCACTTTGGAACACATTTAGGACTGGAAAAAAGATTATTGTCATCATATTTTCATCTGAGAACAAGCCTCTTCTTAAATACATTAATATTTTAATCCAGACAAATGTCAGAAATGAAGGAAAAAGGCCAAAGATGATGTCTTCAAATGACTCTTACTGTGACTGACAGTCCAAAAAATGAGTGATATTCAATGTACATCAATATTAAACTTAAAAAGGACTTGTTGCACTTTCTGTTTAATATTGATGTACATTGAATATCACTCATTTTTTGGTCACAGTAAGAGTCATTTGAAGACATAATCTTTGGCCTGTTATTTTTGGGCCTTTTTTGCCTCTATTTTTAGAGATAGGACAGTGGACAAAGCCTTAAATCAGTCAGGAATATAGGTCCACCGAGTCAGACCTGAACCCGGGCGGCCCGCATGGAGGACCACAGCCTCCGCACACGGGGGTGCACCCCATCCACTGCGCCACCAGTGCCCTACCTACCAGTTCATTTTTGACATTAAAGCTTAAGGAATGTCTTAAAACACTAACCATTATACAAACACTTTCTGTTAATCCACTAATGAACTAATCATCTCAAACCTTCAGAAAAAGAAAAGAAACACTTCCCTCAGACCCTTTTTTTATTCCTGTTAATCCTCATTACCTTCGAGCTAAAGATAGTCCTGCAGATATTAAATGACGCAAAAGTTTTAGGGTTGTCCTAAAATCACTTTTTAGTGGATGAATCATTTGTGTACATCAGTGAATGAGTCAGCAGAATAAATTGATCCTTTCATGTGCCAGAAAAAGGGAGAAATACTGCTGTAGAGATGTGTGGAATTATACCGCACTGGTGAACTCACGGTGTATGTGGCATATGGTGATAGATAGCGGGACAAAACACCCCGAGGTGCAAGGTAACCGCACAGAGACGACATTTTTCATTTAATGGGAACAAATGAGGGTCATTGCAGTTCTGTGCCGTCCTCCAACATGGCACCAGCACATCCTAATTACACTTAAAGAACATGTTCAGTGCTGCAGCGTATGTGTGTTTTTGTATCTGTGTCTCCATTTAAGATGCAGACGCCTCCCTCCTGACCTCCCCCTCTCCCCCTTCTTCTCGCCCCCCCCCCCCCCTCTCCACTTCAGGACGTCCAGACGTGGTGGAGTCCGTTCCAGATGATCCCACATACAACGTGAGCAGCGAGCTCGACCTGGAGGTGAGTCGCAGCGACGACAACGCCCTCATCACCTGCGCCGTCAACCATCCCTCCCTGGCCCTGGGGGACAAGAGGAGCGAGCAGGCCCTGCGGGTGCTGTGTGAGTCCACTGGGAAATGGGGTTTGAGTGGGGATGCAGAGGATGCTGGGAAAAAGAAAAAAAAAGTAGAGGGCAGGGACGTTTTTGCAAAGTGAAATCTCAACCTGCTCTGTGTTTTTATACCTGCCTTACTAGTCGCTGATATCAGGCACATTTCTCCTCATTTACAGTGCTCCAATAATTTCACATTAGCTACCTGGAATAATGACCGCACAGGAATTTCACCTTCCTCTGCCGCTGCTCTCGCACAGACTCGAGTCACTGTGGATAAAAAGAGCACATTATCATCTGAAATGAAAACCAGGAATAGATCCACAGCGGAGTCTGTGTCGGTGCTGCCACCATGTGGGCGACTCAGCGGTACTGCGCGGCAGGGAGAAAGTGATGTAGTTGTGTAAGGGGGGTTATGTCATTGTGGGAGGCAGAGAGAGGGTGACGCCTACAGGATGTAGATGGGAGCAGATGGAGACAAGGATGAATGAGACTATCGGAGCTGTGTCCAAGTCTGTTCAGGCATGAGTTCTGTGTTATGTAACTTTTACTCTGTGTGTATCTGTATGTTTTTTTTTCCTCTCCTCCTTTAGATCGTCCTAACGTGCAGATTTCGCCTGGGAGCGATCTACCCAGAGAGGGAGAGAAGTTTCATCTTGAGTGTAAGGGGAACGGCAATCCCGAGTAAGACACACACACGCACACGCACACAGAAATACACTCAAAGTTAATTCACTGTCTCTACCTGTATGGATTTAAACACACACACACACACACACACACACCCTTACTATTCCATCACAGTTTAAATGTCACATGTATGAACCCTTACTGACATTAACCTACAGCATTTGTTCCCATCTTGGGGTCCGACCTCCTGAAGGGGGGGGGGGGGCTCCAAACATCTCATGCAGACAGCGAGGCTCTGTCTTCCCTGAGATTGTCAAATACAGATTAGCGTGTAAGAAACCTCAGTAATGATGACTCACTTAGTGGATAGTTTATTCAAAGATGAGTCGATTAAAAACTGTGCAAAAGATACGAACGATGTTTCCCCCCTCAAAAATATCAACCATCTGAGTCAGCCAGGCTTGTAATTCAAGATATAATGAAACAAATTGAAATGTAGGTGTCTCTGTGTCAAACTCTGGTTTCTCAAAAAAAAAAAATAGAAAATGTGAGTTTTTTACAGCAATGTGTCACTTTTTATAGTGTGGGTTCTGAAGGACTCATTTTAAATACAAGTAGGGGGGTTCTACCTCAAAAGGGTTGGGAACCACTGACCTACAGGTATATAGATTTGAACAGAAGTCTTGTGAGTGACAGGACTTCTTGATAAATGGGGTTTCTGTACGTCACACGTCAGTGCTTTCAGTTTCCTTCTTAAACCGCTCATATGAGTTTCTGGACTCCCGCCTTTATGGTCGAGGTCTCTTTAACTGGCTTGTTAAACTAACTGATCAGTTAAAGTTAGGAAAGGTTAGTGGTTATGGTGGAAAGAAACCAATGTTGACTTTAAGCAAACACAACAGGTCACTTACTAAGAAGATTAGATATGTCATTTGAGTATTTGATCAGATGACTGATGTTGTCATTTCATTCAGTTTGTGGTGGAAAGTTCAGTCAGGGGGTTTCTGTAGTTTTTTTTATAATCTCTTTGCATTTGTATCATCCCTTCTCTCCCAGAGTTAATCTCTATAGACAGACATCTGTATATGAAAGCAGGATTCTAAAGGCAAGTGGAAAAAGAATAAAAATAAAAAATAAACGTTGTGTTGTAAGCGTTCTGGTTTCAGGCTGTAGATCAGGTAGTTATACGCAAGCTCTCAGAAAAAGAGGTGGAACACATCGTCCGTAATGAAATCCAATGACACAAATGTCTTATAAAGGCAGCGACAAGTCCAGTCAAAGATGTCTCTTTAAATCTATTCTCACGTCTCAAGGTGTTAATCGGACTAGAAGTAATGACCAGCACACAGAAAAGGAAGTCTTGGCTCGATATCCTCATCCAACATGCTTATCGAAAAAAAAAAAACCCTCCCAAAAACTCAGTACTTATCTTATCTCTTGACTTGATCATGGTGCAAATCCTAAATGTCATTCTTAGGTGAAGGAAATCTCAATACATATCCAAAAAGATTTCATATATATGGCCTGTTTTCTCTTACTAGAGCACATTCTGATGTAAGCCCTGACTGTAAGAAACGAGGCTGACGAGGTGCTGCTGCTCCAATCGAAGCCCCCGGTCATGACGAAGGTCTCATTTGATTTAAGAGAATCGGAATTAGAATCAGAATCTGGTTTTTATTTCCAAGTACATTTACACATGCGAGGAATTTGACTTAATAAAAAACATTTAGTAAACATTAAAATAAAAAAACATAACATGTACAAAATGTGCGATGTAGGAGCTGTGCAGTGGAAAGAGGATGAAATTAGACGTCAAAGTACACAATCAAAAACAAAATCCTTCAAAATGCACACACACACACACACACACACATTTTTTAAAGTGCCAGGAGCAGCTGTGACAATCTGCACACAACAAGTCACACACTCGTACTGTAAGCAGTCACACATGACACCTCCTCGTTCGGATGGGCCCTCGTTTAAACATGACATGTAAACACACTCACAGGCGGGAGCGCGGCAAGCAGGAAACACCTGCTCGTACAAGCGTACAGGTGTTCACTGATACAGTGTGAACACAAATATTCACACACACACACACACACACACACACACCAAAAACAAACTCCAGCCTGTCTTAAAAGCTGCCCACACAGATTCACTCTTTCCCCCGGCTTCTCTACATTATAGATGAACCTCCAGCCAACCAGAGCCATCGATCCCCCCCTCCATCCCCCCCTCCATCCCCCCCTTTCCTCTCTGCCTCCCTCCTTCCCTCCATCATCGTGTATCTCTCCACCGCTGTGTCACTCACCGCTCGTTCTCTCCCCTCCGTCTTGTCACCGCCGACGCCTCGCCCTCCACTGCTCCACTCCTCCTCCCCTGTCTTTTCTCTATAACTCTCCTCTATCTCGCCTCACACCTTTTGCCTCTAAACCCCCCCCCACCCACCTCCTTCTATCAACCACCCCCCACCATCCCGTCAGCTCATCACAGGAAGCCGCTATAGGAATAAGATTAGCCGCTTAATTTGATTGGCAGGTGGACAGATAGGGGGCGGGGGAGGAGGAGGTGACTGTCATAGCGTGAGCGTGCGTTTACAGGCAGCGAGGTGGTCGATAAAACTGTCGACAGGGGAAGAGCGAGGCGTGAACAATGTGCAGTGTGTGGGGTCACGGGTTCAACTCTCGCAGGGACCACCTAGACGAGAAATCTATTTATTTGTGACGCAATTAGAGTCCGCGGGTGAAAGCATCCATTAAATGATGTATGTTCTATATAAAGTCTTGCTCTATGGTGATAAAAGAGTCTTCTGTAGTTTGAAACGGGCCCTGACAGTACGAGGGTTCAGGGTTCAGCTCCCAATGGGCTCTCCTATTCTAAAAATGTACTTAACTCATAGCACGGGGAGAGGCAGTGGATGAAAGCGTCTGCTGAGTGGCAAAGGCTGTATGTTAAAAAAGAAAGCGAGCGTATAGAGAGAAGGAGCGAGACGAGAGGTAGAGAGGGAAGGAAAACAAACCGACAGGAGAGGGAGAGGTGGAGGGGAGCGGAGAGAAAAAGCGTAGGCGGGAGAGGAGACAGGAAGATTTGGTGACAAGCAGCGAATGACTAAGACAGAGACAGGGAGCGCAAACAAGAGAAAGAAAGAAAGTGTGTCTGGGTAGTGAATGCGAGATGGATAGAAAGAGCATGCTCGGTTATGTGCACCGCCGCTTCTGGATGAGCCGGTGTCCAATCAAATCAGATACAGGTTGCCCCCCGGAGCTGTCAGTCAAAACCCAATCACCGCGACGACACCTTTTTGCTCCGACTGAACGCAGCCACTCAGATCCCTCCCCTCCCCCTCCTCCACCTCCCGAGCTGCCCTCCCCAATCAAACTCAAAAAGAACGTTGCACTCCCTCTTCCATGACACACACCTTTTTTTTCTCAAGTGCGATCACATCCTGTCAGGTTCAAAAGAGAAAACTTACCCAATCAAATTCTACACTGTGTTGCTTTGACGCCTAACAGACAGAGAAAGACAGCCGTGCTCTACATTCTATTATATTTCCCATCTATTCAATCGGCGCGGCCCAGGAGTGCTCAGTGCTCGCAGTTGCATCACATTTCAGAGTTTAAAGTCGTTTAACCGCGTTAAACTTCCTAAGAGCGTTCACTTGACACTTTCTCCCGTCTGAGAAGCCGTGTGCAGAACCCGGGCTCTGTTGCGTGCGAGCTTCATCATGTGTGCGAGGTCACGGTAAAAAACAAACAAACAAAAAAAAAACAGCAGGTGACATGTAACAGGATTACATTAATCTGTAACCTGTGAGCGGATGAGGTCGGCCATATTCCTCAGCGTATCTTTCTTCTTTACAAATCCCCTGAAGAGACTAAAACAAACATGAACTGACACTCCTAAGTATAAACTGTGAATCCTAAAGCTCAACATCCCTTCTTCTGCTCGCGTTTTCGACTCCGAGTCAATTACACGGTCACCTTTCTTGTAAAAAAAATGAACATGTGGATGAAATGCAGAGAGCACTTTGGTGTATTTTTAATCAACCTACAGACATTCTTCTGCTTCTGTAAACACTTAAAGCTCAACTAACGTGTTAATCCACGGCTCAAAATAGCCCTGAATAAATGCAGCTCCTGTGTATGTTTGGGTTACCGCTCACAGCTACAGTAGTAGGAATGGCTTTCTGTAAATTAAACTATATATTTCTGACCCATCGTAAAGCCTCCCTATTGATTCTGTTGTCCACTTAGGGGCAGAGCAATAAGTTGTACATAACATTTTATCTCTTTATAAAGTTGTTCAGGGGAACAAGTTAGCAAACAGAGGCTTGTTTACGCATCAGGCAGCCTCACAGCAAAATCAGCATTCATGTGGAGTCTGCGCTGGACCAATATTCACTCTTCTTTTAGCTTTGATTTGGTCTCAACTACCTCCTGAGGGAAATATATGTCGCTTGAGTAGATAAGTGCTCCGCTATCTTCACCGGCTAGCTGCTGACTTTGCCTGCGTGTTGTCTGGCGTTTGGCAGAGGAGGGAGGGAGGGACAGCGGGTTTATCAGAGCTTTTTTTTTTTTTTTTTTTAAAGATGTACAGCTGATTGATGTGTCTTGAAACTTCACTCACTTTGATTGAATCAAAACAGTCATGTTGAGGACTACCAACTCCACAAAGTGCACTGAGTAAAGCTCTGAACATCTCTGCGGGGATTTCAGTCTCAAAAAAGTGATGTGAAGTTTAAGTATGTCCATCTTCTGTAGGAACCAGTGCCAAAATAAAACCAGACTCGTCCTTTAATGACTGTGAAAACACAGATCAGATGACGGATACTTTGTGTAGAATTAAGTCTTGGATTACAGAGATTGAAGACATTAACATTACTTAGCGATTCTCATGTTAATAATTAAGGGGGAAAAAAAACACCCTTTGGCTTTTTTTTTATTTTTTTTTTACAGTGATTATGATTATAGATGAGAGAGAGGGAGGGAAATCCAGCACCAAAGTATACCCATAATTGCAATAAAATAATGTCTCGGAGCGTATCATGACTTTTGTGCAGTGTTTATTAATGCATGCATGCTAAGTGAAAAGTTTCCTGCAAAGCTGAGCTCATAGCCAAGAATAAAAAAACGGGATAGATTTCAGACATGCATGGTTGAATTTATCAGTGATCGTCTAGCCAATCATTTAACAGAGATTGACTTTTAAGCATTTTGTTTAACAACACGACACCAGTTACAGCCTGTGAATGTGAAGTTAATTGTTCAGTTAATTGCACATTATCTATAATTTTGGCTGCGGCGTTGTACAACAGCTGATTACATTTTATTGGAGGTAACAAAACAGTGAAGTCAAACATGGTGGAGACATGCTTTTTGAAAGTGCCTTATGGTTGAATATTATTTTTTTAGATTAGCCTCAGGAAAGCTAACTGCACTCTGAGCTCTTTTTTTTTTTTTACATTGTTAAGATGAATATTCCTTAAACGACACATATTCAAAACTTTGAACTTCTTCTTCTCTGTCTCCCTTGTGTTTGCACAGCAGCAGGTGTCAAGGGAGCAAATCATGTTTCTCATTAGCTTTCTCTCTGAATTTTGCCCAGCGGCAACAACAGAGAGAGTCGTTGTAGGTTTTGCCTCTATAAGACATCAAACTAGTTCATAATAGAGGACCCTGAAAGAGGTGATGATATACTGTTGCTGCCTTTATCAGCTCCTGCACAACCACAAATAACCACATGGCCTCCATGATGAAATTTACAGATTGCACCTTTACGTGTCACTGAGATTTTTTAAAAAAATTTTGAAGAGCGATTAATCAGTCCAGCCCGTTCAGGTCTGTCCTCGATTCAGGCTCCCCGTCATTGTAATTACTGTACAGCGCTTAAGGACCCGCACATTTACATAATTGATTCTTTTATCAGGGCCCGTCTCGCTATCTCTCTCATACACAATCTGTTATGCAGAATGGATTTTTTTAACACAGCCTGATTTGAAATGCTGATCTCTGTTCTGTTGTCTTCTTCTCTTTCCATCTCTTTTAATCTCTTCTTTTAAAAAAAAAAAATCTGCGACACTTCTCTGAACCCCATCCTCCTTTCTGTGTTTGTTCATCCTTTCTTTTTTACTGCCGCAAAAACTTTCAGTGCACTCCCTCTCTCAGTGATTCCTAGGGAGGGACTCAGGTTAAAAGGACGGTTAGCATTTCATGTTTGAAAGTCAATAGTAAGACACAAAGTGGCCACAGATTAAGTAAAATAACAACAAAGAGAAACAAAACACTAACGGTAACACAAACTATTAGAATAAGACGCAAGGCAATTAAAACATTTACTTCAAAAGGTTCTTAAGAGACAAAAAACAAAAGAAGAAAGGAGCAAAGCAACCACAAAGAGACAAAAGTAAAGAGTTGCACAATTACCAAAACAACTTCAAACATATGTTTGAAAAGACCAAAACAACTACAATGAGATATAGACAACAACAAAGAGACAGATTACCAAAAAAAGAGAGACACTTAAAGGACCCATGTAATTGCAGAAAAACGCAAACAAAACTACAAAGACATCACGACTACCAATAAACCTGAACCTATACAATCACAACTACAATGAGACAAAAACAACTTAAAAGAGACACAAAACAAACTACAAAGAGACACAGAACAACTACAAAGAGACAAAAAACAACCACAAAGAGACACAAAACAACTTAAAAGAGACATGAAACAACCACATAGAGACACAAAACAACTTAAAAGAGACATGAAACAACTACATAGAGACACAAAACAAACTACAAAGAGACAAAAACAAACTACAAAGAGCAACCAAACAACTTAAAAGAGACACAAAACAACTACATAGAGACACAAAACAACCACAAAGAGACACAAAACAACTTAAAAGAGACATGAAACAACTACATAGAGACACAAAACAACCACAAAGAGACAAAAAACAAACTACAAAGAGACAAAAACTACAAAGAGCAACCAAACAACCACATAGAGACAGACAAAACAACCACAAAGAGACATGAAACAACTACAAAGAGACAAAAACTAAAAAGAGCAACCAAACAACTACAAAGAGACACAAAACAACCACAAAGTTTTGCAAAGCAACCATAAAGAGATTTAGTATAACTTCAAAGAGACTGAAATTCACTAGAAATGGTGACAAAATAAACCACAAAGACAAGCAAAGAAACTCAAAAAATACCCAACAAAAAGCTAATGAGAGATGAGAAAGACTCCATAGAGCCACAAAACATCAACAAAGAGGCACAAACAACTTCATAGAGACAAGAAAAACAACGTTCAAAAAGAGCACAAGCTAACGACAAAGAGTGCTTAAGAATGAAGTCGAGACTTTCTCTGATGGAGGAAGGGTGTGGGGCCTTGTACAAGTCTGTGCCCAGAGGCCCATTGTCTTATAATCCACAAAGTTGTTAATTCTCCCTCAGCTCCTTCTCTATTTTGTTTCTTTTACATCCATCTCTTTTTGTTATTTGCTCTCACTTTGCTCTCCTCTCTTGCTTTTATCTTTTCTTTTTTCATCATTGTCCCTCCCAGCCTCTCCTCTCCTCTGACTGTTTCTTCTCTTTCTCTTTCCATCTTTACTTTACCCCTTGATCATTTCATGTTTTTTTTTTCTCATCCCTCCTGCAGCACTTGTCACAGCGCCCCTTCTCCTCTCATCACATCGCCCCTCTTTTGATTTTTACTTTAACTTACTCTAGCAGAGCACACACAGTTCACCTCAGGACTCTTATTCTCTCTTTGTGTCATCTTTTTCTCTCCCCTGTCTCAGGCCCTCCTCCTACGTGTGGGAGAAGAAGGATGGAGAGCTCCCTCCACTGGCCAAGGCCGACGGTGCTTTGTTGCGCTTCGAGATGCTCAACAAAACAGATGATGGCGTCTACCTCTGCAACGCTGACAACGGCATCGGCAGCGGCCTGGGGGAGTACACACTCCACGTGCAAGGTAATGAGAAAAAGTGAAAAGAGAAAAAAATGTCAGAAAGAGGGATGAGTGGCGGTTGAGGGGAGGGGAGGGGAAAACTGATGTGGAAAAAGTTGTCTTCTTTTACTTTTCTTCATCACCTTTTTTTTTTATTTCTATCGTTTCTTGTGGCCTTTTGCTTGTTCTTCCATCTTTTTCTCTTCTGATTTTCTTTCGTTTCTTTCCTCCTGTTTTTTTTTTTCTCATCCAACCGCGCCACCATAACCACAACCGCCAATGCTTACCATCCAAACGCTTTTCGCTCGTACTTGCGCTTCTTTCCCTTCGCTTTGATGTGTCTTGGTCGTTGAATCTTTGGGCCATTTTGTCACTTGGCTTGCTCACACCTACTGTACGCCCCATGCCCCCCCCCCCCCCCCATGCCATATCTTCCCCCCGCCTCCTTGTCCTCAAAAGATCCTATGGACCTAGACTCCCTGGAAACCACCTCCCCTTCCTTTGGCTCTCCAACTGATACATCTTTACCGCCTACTTCCCCCTCCTCTTCCCCCACCTTCCTCCCATCCTCCTCTCCCCCTGATATCTTGTCTGGCTCCGGCTCTGATCCCACCTTCACCTCGTCTTCACCACCTGACCTCACCTCCACCTCCTCCCCTGACACCTCCCCCGAGTCCTCCCCTTCCCCTTCCCCTTCCCTTTCTACTTCCCTTTCCCTTTCTTCTTCCCTTTCCCCTTCCCCCTCTCCTTCTCCAACCACTTCTCCTTCTTCTCCCTCCCCTTCCTCCATCCCAACCACGTCTGATGAGTTGACAACCATCCCCGAAATCTCCACCACACCCACCACCGCCACCCCCCTCTCCAACGTCCTCTTCCCCGACCTTACATTCTCCCCCGACTCCACCTCGACCTCTTCTTCTCCTACTTCCTCCGCAAGCACCACTCCCTCTGCTGCAACTCGCTCCGACTCCCCCCTCGCCTCCTCCCTTACTCCCTCAGTTTCCGTCCAGCTGAATGGAGGTAACACTATCACAGGTAAAATCATCTGAGTTACACTCTTACACACATACAAAACTTGACATGCTCAGTAATTCATCAAATTGACATCGCAGCTGTTTTTTTTCTGACATTTAGACACATTTAGTTCAGGGAGCTCAACTCCTGTAACAATGTTTCCTAATTCATCAGAATCTGAAAACAAAACCGCTAAGGTTAGCGCTCAATCCACTCCTAGCTTGATTGCTAGTTAACGTAACCATTGGATAGCTTTAATTACCTTTAGTTAGCTAGCATCTCTGTTAGATTGAGATTTATGCTTTACCTGTTATGTCATTGAAAACTTTGACCTCATAGGCGGTTCATTTCATGATTGAGTTCACTGTTGTAATCCAGGAAGTGGTTGATACTAATGTTTGCTGTTACCCAACGTTGGCTTACGTTTATCAAATATGTTGTGTCAAACTTAAAACGTGTCCTTCCAGATTCTCCATATACTTTGGTTTTTGATTGTTTATCAATTGAGTAGCATTGAAATTGTTGCAACCAGCAACACAGCATAGCAACATCATGACTGTATAGTTACCCGCCATGCCGTCAGAGAAAAATGGCCGCTGCGTGGAGGTGAATTGCCAAACAACCTTCATATGACTATTTAGATATTTTTTCTCCTTATTAAACAAACCAGTGTCAACCAAAGACACTGAGTTTGTTTTCTCAAGCAAACACAGTCAGCGTGAACAGACGTGAGGAAACAATGAAGGAACAAATGGCATTGGAGTGGCCGTGTCACATCTGTTGATGTTCTTTTTTCTTTCTTTCTTGTTTTCCTCTTTCTTCTTTTTTAAATAAACCCTACCCCCACCCAACACGCACTTTTCCACTCATCCAACCAACCATCCCTTCATCCTTCCATTCATCCAAACATCACCAACAATCAATCATCTACACTCATCCACTTGAGAAGATGCTGCAGACAACATGCCAGGTATAACTTTTTCCACCAATCACCTGTCGTTCTAACTACGTCTGTCTGTCTGTCTGTCTGTCTGTCTGTAGGTCTGTCTGTCTGTCTGTCTGTCTGTCTGTAGGTCTGTCTGTCTCTCTGTAGGTCTGACTGTCTGTCTGTCTGTCTGTCTGTAGGTCTGTCTGTCTGTCTGTCTGTCTGTCTGTAGGGCTGTCTGTCTGTCTGACTATCTGTCTGTCTGTCTGTCTGTCTGCCTGTAGGGCTGTAGGTCTGTCTGTCTGTCTGTCTGTCTGTCTGTCTGTCTGTCTGTCTGTCTGTAGGTCTGTCTGTCTGTCTGTCTGTCTGTCTGTAGGGCTGTCTGTCTGTCTGACTATCTGTCTGTCTGTCTGTCTGTCTGCCTGTAGGGCTGTAGGTCTGACTGTCTGTCTGTCTGTCTGTCTGTCTGTCTGTCTGTCTGTCTCTCTGGGGGAAAAGTGTGGGGACACTTTGAACTTCAGAGCGGAGAGATGAATATTTTATACTCCTGCCCACGTAACGCTTTGTTGTGGCCCATACATGCACAAGCAGGCTCTAAAACACACATACACACACACACACACAACACACACACACACACACACACACACACACAACACACACACACACACACACACACACACACACTACACACACACACACTACACACATTCATACTGCCACAAGTCACACAAAACACAGCCACACACACAATCCTGACCCCTTAAGTGGTACAAGTCATTTACACAGTGTTCCACTTCCTCTCTCTGTGTGTGTGTGTGTGTGTTTTTTTTCATATGTGTGTGTAACGTTTCTGTGTGTGTGTGTGTGTGTGTGTGTGTGTGTGTGTGTGTGTGTGTGTGTGTGTGTGTGTGTGTGTGTGTGTGTGTGTTTTTTGGGGGGGGGCAGGCGGGCGGGAGAAGGGGAGGATGAGGTGGGGGGGGGGGGGGGTCAGGCTTCGAGGTGTTCTCGGGTCTTGTCTGCTTTCCTTTGATGCTGACAGCAGGATTTATGGGCTCATTCTCAGTCTCGCCTCGTCAGCATGCCCCTCTCACCTCCACGCCGGCCAACCGGGGTGTGCGCTTTAGACTTTCCATGTGTGTGTGTGTGTGTGTGTCATTCTGACTGGTGCTGAGAGTATCTCCCCCCTCCTCACCACTCTTATCCCACCCCCTCTCTCTTCTCTCCGTTCTCTGTCTGGCTGTTGTCATGCCCTTTAACTTGCCCCTGAAATGTGACTTTTTCCCTTAAAAATGAGCAAACAACTCCAGGATGAGGGACCTCAGATGGTTGAAATGTGTCCTCTTCTTCTCTGTACTTTTATTTTTGTACAAACTTTGTGCCTCTATCTCTGTTCCTGTTCTCCTACTGGGTGTATACATTAGCTGTTTCTTTCTTACACTTGCTATATCCTTGGTTCGGCCCCATGCTACATTCAGAAACGTGCAAGCCAGTCGTTTTATTTCCGCCTCCCCTTTCCGTTGTGTTACTCCATAATCTGTTTTTGTAGTCATTTTATGCTTTTGCGATGCGAGAAGTGCTTCTTTCGAGTTGTGCCTGTCTGAGTGACTTTTAAATTGACACCCGGCATCGGATCCGTTCGGTAAAAAGTCTGGGGCGAAATAAATGATGTATCAAATTATTTCCGCATAGATTGCTTTCTACTCTGAGGGGCAAGTAGCTAAAGTGGTTGAAGTGAGGAGAAAATAACAAATCTCCGCTGTTGAGTGAAATCTTGCATCTAAAAAAAAAAAAAAACATGAAATGTAAACTTTGTCCACAAGCTTCCTCCAGGGAAAATGTACTTTATGTTTGCATTAAGAAAGAATACTTTCAAGTCTTGTTCAACCAAACAGAGGATATTGTTAAACCACTTGGGTAATTTCTCTGTAACTATGGTAACTAACAGGAAGTAATCCTAGTTCATCTCACATTAGATTACCTAATTAAGATTTCACTAATGTAGTCACGTTCATCAACTTTTATGTCGACTCAGATCATTGAGAGGAAACCCTTTTATACTAAGATATCGAGTCATTTAGAGACAATTAAAGGAACCAGAGGACAGATGGATAAAAGCCATTAATATAAAACTATTAAAAAAAACTCTGGGACCTTTGAAACGCAATTAAGTCAACTAAAATGAATGTTAAAATAAAATGAGTGTAAGAAAAATCTTTAAAAAATGAATCAAGTGAAATTTAAGATGCCGATAATGCATTACACATATTTCCTAGAGAGACGACCTCCCTACTTTATAATACAAACTACGACGATGCTCATTAAAGGCGTCACTGGTAATAAATCATAATAAACACAGAGTGATAGACGGGATGATGTCATACTTTTTATCAGTAATCTAATCCTGTGTTTGTATGAAGCAGACAGGCTAACTGTGTCAGCGTATGTTCAAAGTTTGTTCTCTACTTTGTGTTTGCCTTCTGCAACTCGAAGTCTTTGATCTTATATTTTTACCATTTTACCATATTCCCATTTCTACCTTTGATCAGATTATTTCAGATACACTAAAGGACAGTGTTATTTTAGTAGATCAAAGTAGCTAAATGGTATCTTTGTCTGAAGTGCTCCCTTTGATATAAAAAAGCTCTGCAAGCATAGATTCAGTGAAACACCAGCTACATTTATTAATCATCAAGTACAGGTTAAGGTTAACTGTCTCGCCCAAGGACACATGGGACATGTGGCTGCAGGAGCTGGGGGTCAAACCCCGACCTTCTCGGTTGAGAGACGACCGACTCTACCCCTGAGCCACAGCCGTCCAGCATGGCTTAATCGATTATTTTTATTTAATCAAATTATGACATAAACAGTATCTGGGTCTTTTAAGGCCTGGGGGGGGGGTCTGATTCAGTCGCTTTGGATTTTAAATTATCAAGAGTTTTTTAAATTTCTCTGTCCCCAAAATACAAGAGCATAAAATCCTTCAGTTAAAAGAGAAATCACCACAGCTGAAGGGGGGGAAAGATTTTCACCCGACATCAACACACGTGCACAGACGAGGGTCTTAGTGTTCTTGATTGTTAGCAGACAATCCTGCTGCGTGTTGGTCACAAACAATTCTTAACAGAGGGTGTGACGCGGTGCATTTTTTTCTTCTTCATATCCTTGTCTTTGTCTTGTGAAGGTTTGTCACTGTGCCCGAGTATTATATTGACACTCCACTCCCCTGTTCTTTTCTTTTCTGCCCTCTCTCTGTCACTCTCCCCATTATTCTCTCCCTCTCTTCCTCTATTTCTGCTGCCTTTCATCATCCATCTTCAACTGTATTCCCCCGTCACCCCCTCCCCCCCCCTCTCTGCTTTCAATCTCCGTCCCCTTGTATTTTTTACCGCCTCATTTTCTGTCACTCTTTTGTCTTTCTTTCTCATCGATTCTCCACTTCCCCTTTTTTTCTCATTATGACTCCCGTTTTCTTATCTTCACTACATCACTTCTTTTCTCCCTTTCTCTTCCTCCAACTCTCTCTCTCTCTCTCTTTTTTTTTTTTTTTTTAAGACCCCACGGCCATGTCGACAACTTCGGGCGTGGACCACGCGGTGATCGGAGGGGTGGTGGCTGTGATCGTCTTCATCCTGCTCTGCCTCCTCATCGTCCTCGGCAGATACCTCATCAGACACAAAGGTCAACTGCTCACACACACACACACACACACACATGAACACACACTGACACACACTCATGCATGCATGCATGACCATACACCAAGATACACTTACATAAATATGGATACACGACCTCACACGCACAAACATGCATATGTATTTGAATGCAGGGGCACGCAGACATGCTAATGCTCTCACACCTTCATATGTATTCTGAGCATAAAGTGCACGCACTTCTCTCTCAGAGCTCAGTAAGATGATGAATGAATGACAAAAGGTGAATGTGTATTCATTACCCCTTTAATACATTTCCACATCGTCCTCTGTGAAAATAGATTTCCATGATGTCAGCAGCTTATTTTCAATTTGATGCTCATATATGTGATTTAAAGTGAAGCGGTGGAAGCATGGTTGTTTTTTCTGGGCCTTGACGTTTGTTAGTTTCTCTGTTGTTTATGTGCTGTGCGAGTGGGAGACATCAAAATGTTAAAGAGTTTCTTTAATTTCACTCGAATGCAGGGCTCAACTGTTTTCTTTAAAGTGTGAACAAACGAAACAAGCACATTGTCAAGTGCGGGTTGTTTCTGTAGTAAATGTTCAATTAAGAAATCGGGAAACAGACTGTGGCTCGCCTTAGAATTTATTCGGCCGTGTTCAGACAACACGGCAACAGAACACACATGGCTGACAAATTGCTGACCAAGTACTCATCTAACCCTAGACTTCCAATAGGCTTGGAAGAAGACATTTCCTTGACTTGTAAATGTCAGACATATACATTTCTTCAACCTCGGAGAATCACATTTCCTCTTCAGCTCACATGAACACACACTTGGCTCCAATCCAAAATAACTCTGTCGCTCTGAGATGTCACACACATATGTATTACAGCTTCAACAATCCTAAGAGAAGAATTACCCTGAGATGGTTGACAGAATGAAATGATATATCCACAAAATGATCAAGATGAATGAATTCATGAACATTTGTACTAACACACATCGATATGCTCATAAAGTTTAAAAGACATGATTCAACACTTTTCACCATCAAAGTGCTCCAGATTTTAAAAAAAAAACCTGGTTGTGGTCTCTGCAGCTTCTCCACACTGTTGAACACAGCTGCTTGGTGGCCAGTGTTCTGTGAGGGATTATGTCCTTGTTGCTCGAGTTGGTGAAGAAACCTGTGCAGTGATGGACTGATGCTCTGCTGCCTGCACGTGTTAAAAGTCTGCAGGAGAGCGATTAAAGGGACTGTACTCAATGACAACTTTAGAAACTGACGTGCATTTACAGACAAACACTCAGGACAACTACGGATTCCTAAATGGACACGAATCGATGACGAGTACCTTTAGTTTTTTGTTTTTCTCAATATCTAAAGTTATTTATCTCATTATCTCGGGATGTCACAAGTGCTTTTCCCATGATTAAGAGCAATTTTTTAGACTTGTTTGAACAGGCAAACCAGCATTGTTATCATTAGAAAATAAGATGAATAAGTTGAAATCGTGAGCAGACAACCAAAATACTTGATGAATTTCCTTCCTAGGATTCCTTAAAAAACAGATTTACAACTTAAAAACAAACTGATAAGATCATCTTAAGTTACGTTCCTCTAAAGCTTTTTTTCCCAGAGCTTTAAACAACATTTTCTGTCTTCATCAGTAGTGATTAGAGTATATAAACATCGCAAAAAAAGTAAGGAAATTTGGGTTTGGCAAGATTTGGCAAATAGAGGAATCTTTAGATTTAAACAGGAAGGCAACAGAACATGGATGAAAAAAGGATCACTGAGCTCCATGTGAAAGAAAACAAAAGCTTTATAGACGTTGAAGTTTCATATAAACCTTTGTTTCAACTGATTTGTTTTTTGTTTTTTTGGGGGCTTTTTGTGCCTTTATTAGAGAGACAGGACAGTGGATAGAGTCAGACATCAGGGAGAGAGAGCGTGAGGAATTACATGTGGAAAAGAAGTCACAGGTCGGATTCAAACCCGGGCCGCCCGCTTGGTGGACTATCTCTGTACATGGGTGCCGGCACTAACCACTGAGCCACCAGCGCCCAGTTTTAACAGTTTTAAAGTTATATTCCTGTATGCTGCATATTTCACCAGAAAGCAGGTCCACACTAAACTTTCAAACGTCGTCATTGTAAGGCTGTGGATGAGTACATGTGACCCTAATGCCGGCATATTTTTACTTCTCAACAACCCAGTTTTTAACCTAGATGTCTAGACTTCTCTGGACCTGAAGACCAAATTAATCCCCCCAGGCTCCATTGTCTTGGACTGTTTTATTTTATTTTTATTTTTTTTTAGCTCTGACAATAATTACCAAAAAACCTTTCACATAGAACCTCTTCAAATAAAAATCTCAGTATGGTACCCACATAAACACGGCTTTTTAATAGTTATTCTGTGTACTTCAGGTCCCCCAGCAGGGAAAAATACAACTTGTCAAAATGTATTCACCCACATTAAAGGCCAAGGAAGCAGCAAATGTTGACAAAAAACACCTGAAGATATAATTAAGACAATATTTTGATCGCTCTCACCTCTCTGCTGTTTGTTACAGTCGCTGCCCTGCTGGCCTTTTGTCATGTTACGGTTCCACTGTTTGACTTTTACTGCCTCAGCAATCTTATTTCTTCTCCCCTCTTTTCCCTCTCTCTTTCTCTCTTTCCCTCGCCCTCCCTCCCTCCTCTTACAGGAACGTATCTGACCCACGAGGCCAAGGGCTCGGACGATGCTCCCGATGCGGACACGGCCATAATCAACGCGGAAGGAGGCCATTCTGGAGCAGAGGACAAGAAGGAGTACTTCATTTAGACGGAGGGGAGAAAAAAAAAAGGAGGAGGGGAAAGATGGAGGACGTGGAGGAGAGGAGAGGAGAAGAGAGGGGGAAGGAGCGAAGGGAAATAAGAAAAAAACCTCCATTTGTTTTCACGACGCTTCAGTTCTTCACTCGGTTGGAGGGTTGAGGGGAGGGGAGGGCAGGGGGAGGGAAAGAACTGTGGGCACGATCGAGCGACGAGTCGAGCTTCAACTGGTACTACCCTCTTTGCATTGATACAGGGAAGTGAGATTTGCACTGACATACGGACGAACTGAAGTCACACACTCCAACACACACACACACACACACACAAGTCATTTGTGGGAGGGGGGGGGGGGGTGATATCTTCTCCCACAGACTTGAACAAACACGAGCCTCCTACTAACATGTCTGAATGAATCATCAACACATTTTTACACGAGCATCACGTCCCATTTCTAACTTGTCAGCGCCTCGGAAAAAAAAAAAGAAAAGCAAAAATTGTAACTCACATTCCGGTTTCCTGAGCTGATATTTCACTTGTCACGCCTCCTCCTCAACATTTAAACCTTAAACCAGCTCTGTCTTTCCACATGTACCCATTCCCCTCCATCTAACAAGGCAGTATCCCTCTGTAAACATCCCCGTGGTAGAGAAATCCATCCAAAGCATATTATGACTGACAAACGTAATCTCCCTCCCTCTCGCCGTTTAATCTTTTTATACCATCAAACCTCTTTTCCTCCGAGTCCTCGCAGACCCCCAACCCCCCCTCCCCCCCGATACGACGCCGTCGAATTTCCCACAGCGCAGCAACCCATACAACATGCAACAACACAAATAGCATTCCCGCCTTGTGCTACCAAGCTGAGGGGCTCCAGTATACATATATAAATATATATATATAGAATTATATAGCATTCTTTTTACTTGACAGAAAATGTTTGGTGTGCTGTAAATACACAATCTCTCTCTTTCTGTCTCTCCTTCTCTTCTCTCTCTCGCTCTCTCTCTCTCTCTCTCTCTCACACAGTCTGTTACTGCAGTACAGTAACTTATATACTCGAAAAAAAAAGAAAAAAAAAAAGAGAAGCCTGCCTGTTTTTATTACATGCGTGGAAATGCAGAGTCGAAACTATCAATATCTGGGGGAGAAAAAATATGAAAATACCGACGATGAACTAACCTTAACCGCAAATAATTTGTATGAGGAACGTTCTTGTTTTGTTGATTTCTTTCTTCATTTGGGGACTTAACGAGAGATTTTTTTTCTCTCTCCTCGGTGTCTCAGTGTGTTACCGTTCCAGTGTTAACAGTTTACAGTGTCCGTCTCTTTGTCAGTCTAGGAGTCCATCAATCTGATTTATAACTTGAATTTTCAGTTTTTCGAAATACACGTTTGGTTTATTTCGTAATCCTTTTTTTTTTTTTTTTGCGCAACCTTCAGTGCCGACCATTTTTCATCCAACCATGTCTGCTCCCCAAACACTAAACTGTAGCAAAACCTCGTTCGAACATTGTTTCAAAAAGGGTGTCAAAAGTGTTTGTCGGAGTCTTAAGCCACTGGGGGGGGGGGGGGCCAACAATGCCGAACATTGACTCGGCTGTTTTTTTTTTTCTCCCCGCAGCAGACTTGTCTGTCTTTGGCGAGGCCACCTGGCGCTAGTTCATCAAGCAGTGACATCATGGCTTCCTCTATAAAGCGCTGGCACGGTCCACTGCTCCGGGGAGGTGATAATGCAAACTTTGCTTTCAACAGCAGCGCCAAACCGGAACGCCTACTTGCATTACGACAAAACGTCCTAGCAAAAAAATATTTAAAAAGAATTCCTTTCTGTATTTGTTTCTTTCACAGTGAGCAGGGGATCATTCTCCAGCTTAACAAAAAGGTTCCCATAAAGAAAGGGCGTTTTATTGAGGGTGGGAGTTAACTTTGGCACTGGTGAGCTCCACTTGGCCCGGTCATGGAAATTGATTGCAATCTAACTAAGAGGCTCTGGGCTCCAGACTGTTCACATGCCAACGTTTGGCTTGGTGGGCATGGAGCCGAGCCGGAGTCTGGCTGCACTAACACTGAACAAAGTCGTTTAGGAACTTAAACGTCCTTTTTTTTTTTCTCCTCCTCCTCCCTCCCTCCTCTGCTTCACTCGTCCACTTCTTCTCATTCTTTAATCAATCATCCTGTCTGCGTCCTGATCCACCTTCACCCTGCCTCTCCCCTCCTCATCACTCCGTCTTCCCTCCTCTCTCTCTCTCTCCATCTCTGATCGATGTCTGATTCTCATGCTGGTCTCGCTCTCAATCAGGAGTCCACGTAAACATACAGTAGAAGTAGAGCCTGTAGGTTTGTTTGCGCGTGCTAACGGCTCTCTGCGACACTTTTTCCAAGTGTTCATAGGAGAGGAATCCATTTGCTGTTGTCCGTCGACCCGTAGACAGTTAAGTCTGTGATAGTTTTTGTACAACCTTTTATTTTTATTTTTGGGGAATGTTCAGGGATTGTGCTTTTCTGTACCTTTCCCTGCATTGTTGCTAACCTAGCTAGCTAGCTGCTTGGAAGTCAAGCAGCCTGGTTAGTGTGTCTATAAGCTAGCTAAACTTCTAAAGGGTAATGTGACCTGAAGCAAGGGTCGGCTGTTTTTGATCCTTTTTATTTACTTTGGAGGAATGTGGGTTGGCTGTGTAAGCCGACGCTGCTGTAAACTTGGCTACAAAACAGTGTTTTGAATTCCGCCGGAGGCTATTTGGACGTGAACTCGACAGCTTTAAACAAACTTGAGATGAATAGTTGGAAGAAATTAGAGCAGCGCTTACCCTGTTGTTTAGCGCTGCGACAGCTTTAACGGCGTTCATGTCTGCAGACCAGAGGACGGGCTTCGTCTCAGAGGGGTGACTCGTCCCCCTTCGAAGAGAAATCTTTGATTTGTATTTAACCCCGGTCTAATCCTGCGAATGGAGAAAAAGGAAAAACCTGCCTCATACTCAACAAAGTGTAGTGTCTTTTTCAAAACTAATGGACCTGTATTTGCCTGTAACTTATCGTCCTGTCCTTCGTCTTAGTTAATGTGCTAGCATGTAGCTTGCATGAGAAACGGTTGGAAATGTAGATAGTGTCGGAGAAGATGAGAAGTGCCGACGAGCGCCCTCTCCCGAGACGAGAGTGGCGGCCGGGCCCCGGCTGACCTCCCTGCTGTTCTCTGATCTGCAGACATCGGGCCGTGACCCAGTTAGACCCACGAGTACAACCCCTCAAAGCTACGGTGCTTGGACTAACACGATGAAAAGTGGCGAAGAAGTAGGACTCCTTCTGCTTTTTTTTTTCCTCCCAGCCACTGCTATATTAAAGCTAAGTCGGGGTAAAGTGGCGTTAAATTGGGACATGCAGTCAGCCTAATTCATATTTCATTGCATCAGTGCGGTATTGACGAGCTGTCACCACATTCTAGCAAACAGCGGAGTGTTTTTTTTCTTCTCTCCCTTAATTCAGTCAGTCCGAGCTGTCCTGCCCCAACACTTAACCTTCACCGCCATCTCTTCAGGCAGTCGCACACCACCTGCCACTCATCTCTCCTTTTTCTAGTAAACAAATTGATTTTTAAATTATGGTTTTTAAGAGGTGTGCATCGTCTTTTTTCGTTCAGTTCATAATTATGTTTTTTTTTTCTCTTTTCTTTTAAAAAAACAAAAATTGATTTCCCAAAACTTGAAGTTAGTACTTTTATTTCGGCGTATTTGATTGTTTCAGCAACCACTTTGATATAATTTCATGTATATACTGTAGTGTTGCCTTTACTCTTTCAAGCGCACCCGTACACACTTTGCACACACACACTTTGGGTACATACACATCCACACACATATCTGGATATGCACGCAGGCATGATGTCTGTGACTATGGTGTATTTGTTCATATGTGTGTGTATGTGTGTTTGTGTATGAGTGTGAGGTGTGTATTAATTGACCCAAACAGACTCCGGAGACACTCTTTGTGTGTGTTGCGTTCACAAGAAAAACTCCTTTTTTATTTCGACGACTAAAACCACGTGTCTGTTTTTAGGAATTATTATTTTGGATGAAAAGTCTTCCTTTTGAATAAATATCCATATCATATGAGAACAGTGCTGTCATGTATGTCAATTTGTACTATGGCTGATGATGTCATCAAGACGAGTCCTGACCGCATGCTGTGGTGGGTTTGCGTCTGTTGACTGGTATGTTCATACAGAATTTGTTTGATTTTATTTTTGTGTTCAAATACCAGTTCAGTTGTTGACTTCAATAAACATGCATTTGGGTTAATTTCACCTGTGTTGTTGTTGATTCTTGCTGTTCATGAACTTTAACAATGTGATGAAATGTTCTGGTGTATTACAAGGTAAATGGACTTCAGCTTGTGTTGAACTTTTCTAGTATTTTGACTACTCAAAGTGCTTTTACACTGCAGGTCACACCTACACATTCACACACTGTTTGCTATGTAAAGTGACCATCAGGAGTAACTAATCCCATTCATACGCAGCAGGAGCAACTTGGGGTTAAGTGTCTTGCCCAAGGACACATCGGACATGTGGCTGCAGGAGCTGGGGGTCAAACCCCCGACCTTCTGGTTGAGAGACGACCGACTCTACCAACTGAGCCACAGCCGGCCCGATTATTACGGTGCATAACCTTCTTGTTGCTGAACCTAGAACTCAATATTCATGTCAAGTAGGACGACAAACTGACTTACTGTACAACTCACTTGTTTATTTTGCACTTGTTTGTTTGTTACAAGTCAGAGAGCTGTCACCAGAGATTGAAAATAACAAATACACAAGAGAAATGTGAGTATTTTGTTCTGCTTCATTTTGGATTCAAGACTTGCTACCTTCTTGAATGTCTTTAGTGTTGAAGTGTATAACCTCTTCCAAACAACTTATTTATACAGTATAGTCTTGAAACATCACAATATTAAAAGACAATATGATAAAATCACATATTCACATTCAAATCTTCAAATTCCTATGCTTTAAATATCATATCATATCATATCATATCAAATATCCACCGGTCTCAAAGGTTAGATGTGTTCCTTTTTTTCACAAAGAGTTGTTTCCTTGGTGATCTTGTTCACATTGTCCAAACATTTTCTTATTAATTATTAATGAAACAGCCCATAAACCCAACATCCAATGTAGAAGTTCTCAACAGGTTTTCAAAGCCAGACTCCTTCTATTTTTGTCCCATGCACTTAAAGCAGTCGCCCAACAGAGGGCAGTACAATGCAATAATTCAAAGTCCCCAGTTCAAAACAAAAGAATGAACCACTGTTGAATTCAGTTAAATAACATGTCATATTAACAGAAGTGTTTTATTCTACAACAAAGTATATCATCATTTCCTTCTGTCTTAACACATACAAGTACATCTGCTTCACACTCTGTTGACCTTCTTCCTCTTTCCTTTTGTTGTTCTCTTTTTCTCAGTGGTTTCCTTTCATCCCTCTTATCTCTCCCCTTCGTCCGCCCTTTATGGACTGTGGTTTGGGGAATATTGTTACCACATGTTTATACCCGTACACGGGTTATTAATCCGCCTAACATTGTCCACATGCTACTAGTTAATTACACGCTAAGTAGTCACAGTCCTCACACAGACGGATGTTCATAAATACATCCAGCTGTTTGAGGGTGAAGGACTGAGCGTTCATACTGACTCATTCTATGTACAAAAAAAGAGTCCTGTAATTAAAACACAATCAGTTTCCATCAAAGTAATATCATTCAAATATTGCTATCGTCAAATGCACGCTCTTCAATGTCGCCGTATTTCCAGACTGTTTAGTCATGTTAGTGTCAAAGTGATATTATAACTATGTTTTCTTTAAATATTTGAAAGAATTGTGTTTTATTTTTTCATTTTAAACCCAATAAATTCCAGAAACCTACTTTCTACCTGTAATGGAAATAGTCTTCTGTTACTTAGATACTCTTGTTATGCTACACTGTAAGAAACATACAGAAAGGTAACCAAAAATTAAAAACAAATTGTCACATTGGATTTCACTGTGGTGTCATGATTTGGTCTTATTTAGTTTTGTATTTCAGCGTTTAGGTTTCCATGTTTTCATTTATCCTAGTGTTGCTTGTTTCCCTTGTGTGTTTTTGTCCTAATGTTTCACAGTTTAGTCTTTAGTGTTTCCTGTGTTATTTTGTAACTTCGTACCCTAGTGTTTCTTTATGTTCTAGTGTGTTTTTGTTACTTTCTTCAGTGTTTCATGACTTAGTTTGTAGTTCTCCTCAGTGTTTCTTGTATTGTATTCCTGCCTCTGTGTGTTTCCCAGTGTGATGGCTCTGATTGTCCTCACCTGTGTCTTGTTAGTCTCACCTGTGTCTGATTACCCTGTGTCTATTTAGTCTCTGTGTTTCTTCCCCTCTGTGTCAGTCGTATGTCGTTTGTTGGTGTTGTCGGTTGTTTCCCATGTCCTATGCCAGACCGCTGCTTACCTGTGTTTCACGTGTTTTGACTTCTAGTTTTTGGCTTTTGAAGTAAGTTTTTGTTTTGCATTTGGCCTTTTTGTTTATTAAATATATTTAGGTAATTCTGCACATGGGTCCAGTTCCTTGTTTTTCCCCTGAATGTGACATGTGGACCATATTAGTCAAGACAAAATGTTGTAAATAAATTCATGCCTAGTGGGCCAACTACAAGGTATTAGCTTGACAAATTAAAAGGAAGAACGATAACTCGTACAAAAATGTAGGCCTTATGTCATTTTCATGTTGGGTTGTGATGTTGGCAGACAACAAAATCTGAATTTGTCAGTTTTGACACTTTAAGTAAGGTTTCTCAACAGGGGTGTCACCAGGATTTCTGAGCCCCATGAAAGGATATCAAATTGGTCCCCTCCCCCCCCCCAAGCCTGTGATATTGCTACAACCACACCTCCATTACACAAGCAACCCCTTAACAGCTTTAAATACAGGTTGTCAAAATGTTCCTCCTGCACTACAGTTTCAAAGGATAGCCTGTGCTGGCCTTCATATATGTTGATATTTGGGGTGAGTGACACATGTTACTGTTGATGATTGAGAGACAGTTCTAATTAGACTAAATGTTCCACACCTGAGCACACACAGGAGGCGGAGCATTTTCTACTTAGGATCATGGTGGGGAAATTGTTTGAGAACACATTTAACAAAGGTTCAGAGGGAATGAAATGTTGTGATTTATTTCTAATTAATTGGTGATGCCTAGCGAGAATATTGTGCGGGTTGTTTTCTTTTCAAAGTTACACGTATTAGAATTTTTACCAGCAATTTTGACCTTACAGCTAAGACCTGGAGAGGAACAAACCCAAACAAAAACTGTATATGTAAATATTGTTCAGGCCTAATAAGGGCCCCTCCCTTCATTTGGAGCCCTGAGTGGTCAGTCCCACGTTTCTTTCCCCTCCACCATGATGCCCATGACCCTTAACATCACAATAAACAAGGTAAACATTTGTCATTTTTGTTCAAACTCTGTTAATCTGCTTTATCAGGACTGCGTTCACCTGAGTGTGTGCAACCCAGGCCGACCATCCGTCACATTTTGAGTCACATGTTTCCACAATGTGATGGAGCATGCATGTACATACATCAACTTTCTATACGCTGTCTTGAACCAGTAAGAAAAGCTGGGACGATGACAGAAATACAGAAATCATTTGTTTGAAATCATGAAAAAAAAAAATGTTTTGCAGAAATGTTGTGTTGATGAAGAACGCCTTTCTCACAGAAACAAGCTCATTGGAAAAGTAGTTATTAGTGCTGTCAAATTAGGCTACATGTTCCGTTTGTGTTTGTAGCCATCTTGTTTGTATATAAGTTTAACAGTAACAGAAATGCTCATAAACCGTATAGATATCAACTAAAATGTTGACATAGCCTCACTCACGGAACTCTCATGTTCAAAGCGCAGTTCTCGCTGCGTCCGCTGGAGCGCCCTCCACCTCCTCTCTGTGTTGTCCAAAACGGAGATTTTGGAGAGGGGAGGAGGTGGAGGAGACGGTGGAGGAAAGAGGGAGGGGGTGTGCGCTACTGATTGTATGAAAGGAGGGGGGGGGGGGGGGTGGGCAGAGAGGGGTAGAGAGAGAGAGAGGAAAAGAGGGAGAGAGGAATTCAGTCCTGTTTAAATGGGAATCTGGAGCGCAGAGAGGAAAAGAGACGCAGACTGATAGGAGCAAAAAAAAATAAAAAGTGGAGAGAGATTTGTTTTACGCACGGGAAAAACAAGGAAACGAGTAGAAAAAAGGAAAGGAGGAGAGAGGAAAAAAGAGACATAGGATTTTTTTTTTTCTTCTCTAAATTTGGCTTTTTTCACTCTCATGACTCAAAGAGGATTCCAGCTAAAGTCACCCGCTCGGGAGGAATTGATGGTGTCTTTTCGGGGAAGCAGAGCCGAGGGGAGGAATCTGAATGCGCTCGGCTGAACCATGCCAGCCCTGTGGATCATAACTTTGGCGATCACTTTGAACCAAGGTAAGAGATGTTGAAACACTCTCAAAGTTTCCCTGTTCAATGCCCTTCTCTTCTCCTTTATATACCCTGCCTCTTCACCCTGCTCTGTGCGCTTTGTGGGTGTCTTTCTGTCTGCTCTCTGGCTCCGCATGTGTGTGTGTGTGCTTCTGTATGTCTGGCAATGTGTTATGTTGTTATAGATTTGTGCTGCCCTGGACATCATCATTATAGCCCGCAGGCGCTGAAGGGAAAAGAGTCATGGGGTGTTCAGGGTCTCCGCTCTGCTGGGGGGGAAGAAGGAAAAAAAAGAGATTTAGAGTGCTGACACAAACGTTGCGTTCATTTTTCTTCAATTACACGTTCACGAGAGAGATGTGCAGCATCTGCACGCGACATTGCTTTGACGTGACCTTTGCAACGCATGAGCGGATTGACACAAACAAACGCAGCGTGGGTCAGCACAAGATGTGTTACAAACACACGTACACGCATGGGCGCACACGCACAGACAGACACACACACGCAGACACGCACGCACACACACGCAGACACACACGCACACAGACACGCACGCACGCACGCACGCACACACACGCAGACACACGCTCACACACTCACATACAGCGCATAGCTGCCAACTGGGGATGATTGATGAGGCATGGATCCAATGCACAGTCTGGCTTTAACATGAGTCACACAAGATCAATTTCCAACACACGTGCACACACAACACTGCACACACGCGCCAGGTATGTTTATTCCTTAAATCAGAGTTGTGTGTGTGTGTGTGTTTCTAAGAAAAAGAACAGAGAGTAAAGACCAGCACAAGTGTCCCTCGAGACTCAAAGTCAGTGTGTGTGTGTGTGTGTGTGTGTGTGTGTGTGTGTCTGTGAGAGAGAGGGAGTGAGAGATAATAGAGACCCGTGCATTCTCCTCTTAGCATGCAGAGTCTGGCGTGCTGGTGTCCGCGCGCGCGGCCCCTTGCTGCGAACGTGCAGGTGCCAAGAAAAATTCATATTTTACTGTAAAGACGGAGACATATTCAGTGGACTGAAGGAGAGCCCCCATTACTAATATTAATGTCCCTCTTTATCGATCACCTTGATAGATTGCCCTCTCTGTCTCTCTCTTTTTCTCTTCCCCCTCACACACACACACACACACACACACACACACACACACACACACACACACACACACACTTCAGTGAGAGACAGGATGAGTGTGCGTTTGTGTTTGAGGGCAGTCACGGCTCCAAAGGCAGAGGTGATTAATTGAGGTGGCCTGATGTGAGTAGTTCAACTGTGTGTGAGTGTGAGTATGTGTGTGTGCGCGTGTGAGTGTGCGTGTACCTGCCTCAGCACCTGGGTCCCCGGTGCCGCAGGCCGCCGGTGTGATGAACCACAGACGGTGATCTGTGCAGACAGACAGTCAGAGGAGCTCGCAGGCTGCAGCAGAGCCGGTCGCCTCAGTAGAGAATAGAAGGTTATTATTCCTCCTTACAATGAAGAGAATAGAGCTGAACATGTGCTGAAAGTCTGAGCACGCTGGACTGAAGATTGAATGTATTCGTCTTTTGATGAGGATATAATAGAATGTATCAGATTGGATCAGCTGATACAATGATAAATCTGTGACAATCAATAATCCAAGCAGCTCCGATTAATTAGGGCTAAAGATACAGAGAGCTTTGGCTGAAGTGGATGAAAGAGAAGAGAGAAGACAGTTAATCAGATCAGGAGAGTTTGATTATTGGTGCTATAGAGAATCAAACAGAACAAAGCAAAGCAGAGCAGAAAAAAGAACAAGACAGAAAAGAGCAGACAGAAGAACAACAGAGTAGAAAGGAGCAAGGAGACTAGAACAGAAAGGAATTTAACTGAATAGGATGGAACAAGAGTCAAAATCAAAAGAGAAAAACTGAGAAGAGACGAACAGCAAACCAACAGTGAGGAAATCAGAAACAGCACACAATACAGGACGGATCAGAAAAAAGGCAACAGTGTTTAAAAGAAGAGGAAAAAAACGAATCAGAAAACAAGATTAACACAATAGCGAAGCAGAACCAACAGAGAACATTAGAAACAGAACATAAACAGAGCAGCAGAGAGAAGAGAGAGAGGCACAGAGGAGGGGATTACTAAAGAGAAACTGAACGGAAACCCGAACACAACAGAACAATAGAGAGCAGAATAGAAAGAGAACACAGTCAGAAACAGAGCAGAGGTAGAAAAAGAAAGAACAGAACATATCATAGTGAACAGAACAGACCAGACCATAGTGAACAAAACAGACCATAGTGGACAGAAGAGACCATAGTGAAGAGAACATAACAGAACAGATCATATTGAACAGAACAGAACGTAGTGAACAGAACAGACCATATAGTGAACTAAACAGTGGAGAGCAAAACAGACCACAATAAACAGAACAGACCATAGTGAACATAACAGACCATAGTGAACAGAGCAGTGGAGAGCAGAACAGACCACAATGAACAGAACAGACCATAGTGAACAAAACAGTGGAGCGCAAAACAGACCAGTAAACAAAACAGATCATAGTGAACAAAACAGAACAGACCATAGTGAACAGAACAGTTGAGAGCAGAACAGACCATAGTGAATAGAAAAGACCATCGTGAACAAAACAGTATAGACCATAGTGAACAGAACAGAACAGACCATAGTGAACAAAACAGAACAGACCATAGTGAACAGGACAGAACAGACCATAGTGAACAGGACAGAACAGACCATAGTGAACAAAACAGTATAGACCATAGTGAACAGAACAGTGGAGAGCAGAACCGACCATAGTGAACAAAACAGAACAGACCATAGTGAACAAAACAGAACAGACCATGGTGAACAAAAAAGAACAGACCATAGTGAACAAAACAGAACCGACCATAGTGAACAAAACAGAACAGACCATAGTGAACAAAACAGAACAGATAATAGTGAACAGGACCGAACAGACCATAGTGAACAGAGCAGTGGAGAGCAGAACCGACCATAGTAAACAAAACAGAACAGACCATAGTGAACAAAGCAGAACAGACCATAGTGAACAGAACAGTGGAGAGCAGAACCGACCATAGTGAACAAAACAGAACAGACCATAGTTAACAAAGCAGAACAGACCATAGTGAACAGAACAGTGGAGAGCAGAACCGACCATAGTGAACAAAACAGAACAGACCATAGTTAACAAAGCAGAACAGACCATAGTGAACAAAGCAGAACAGACCATAGTGAACAAAACAGAACAGACCATAGTTAACAAAACAGAACAGACCATATTGAACAGAACAGTTGAGAGCAGAACAGACCATAGTGAACAGGACAGTGGAGAGCAGAACCGACCATAGTGAACAAAACAGAACAGACCATAGTTAACAAAACAGAACAGACCATAGTGAACAGAACAGTTGAGAGCAGAACAGACCATAGTGAACAGGACAGAACAGACCATAGTGAACAAAGCAGAACAGACCATAGTGAACAGAACAGTGGAGAGCAGAACCGACCATAGTGAACAGAACAGTTGAGAGCAGAACCGACCATAGTAAACAAAACAGAACAGACCATAGTGAACAAAGCAGAACAGACCATAGTGAACAGAACAGTGGAGAGCAGAACCGACCATAGTAAACAAAACAGAACAGACCATAGTTAACAAAGCAGAACAGACCATAGTGAACAGAACAGTGGAGAGCAGAACCGACCATAGTGAACAAAACAGAACAGACCATAGTTAACAAAGCAGAACAGACCATAGTGAACAAAGCAGAACAGACCATAGTGAACAAAACAGAACAGACCATAGTTAACAAAACAGAACAGACCATATTGAACAGAACAGTTGAGAGCAGAACAGACCATAGTGAACAGGACAGTGGAGAGCAGAACCGACCATAGTGAACAAAACAGAACAGACCATAGTTAACAAAACAGAACAGACCATAGTGAACAGAACAGTTGAGAGCAGAACAGACCATAGTGAACAGGACAGAACAGACCATAGTGAACAAAGCAGAACAGACCATAGTGAACAGAACAGTGGAGAGCAGAACCGACCATAGTGAACAGAACAGTTGAGAGCAGAACAGACCATAGTGAACAGGACAGAACAGACCATAGTGAACAAAACAGAACAGACCATAGTGAACAGGACAGAACAGACCATAGTGAACAAAGCAGAACAGACCATAGTGAACAGAACAGTGGAGAGCAGAACCGACCATAGTGAACAAAACAGAACAGACCATAGTTAACAAAGCAGAACAGACCATAGTGAACAGAACAGTGGAGAGCAGAACCGACCATAGTGAACAGAACAGTTGAGAGCAGAACAGACCATAGTGAACAGGACAGAACAGACCATAGTGAACAAAACAGAACAGACCATAGTGAACAGGACAGAACAGACCATAGTGAACAAAACAGAACAGACCATATTGAACAGAACAGTACATATCATAGTGAACAAAATAGAACAGACCATAGTGAACAGAACAGTTGAGAGCAGAACAGACCACAGTAAACAAAACAGTTGAAAGCAGAACATATCATAGTGAACAGAACAGTGGAGAGCAGAATAGACCATAGTGGACAGAAGAGACCATAGTGAAGAGAACAGACTATAGTGAATACAACAGTGGAGCACAGTTGAGTTCGCATCAACCTCGGATGGTACTCGAGTACAAATGAAACGTGCCCAAGTGGACTCGGGTACGGTATGTTTGTGATCACATGAACCATACTTTGGGGTCAAGTGTACTCGGATCCGGGCCCAGGTTCCTAATGTGAAACCACCGTAAAAGAAAAAAGAAAAATAGAAGCCGGTAGAGGACAGAACAGAAGGAGCACAGTGGAGAACAGAGAAGAGCAGAGCAGCAGCTCTTGGTCTCCAGCTGAGCCGGTGTAAGCCTGTAAATGTGATCAGAGTGAATCCGTCCCCAACATGCAGCAGCTGCAGTCTAATGTGTGTTCAGCCTGTTTGGACTCTTCCAGGTGTCTTCTTCCTGCTGAAAGCTCTGACCATCTCTCTCTCTCTTTCTGAGCAGGCTGGTTTATTCTACAGTCCAGTGCTGTTCCTGGCTTCATAACATGGGCCAACTACATCTCTGTGCGGTTGACCGCGTGTCTGTGGGCCTCTGTAATTACACCGCTCGACACTGTTTGTGTAAACGTGTGTGTGGGTCTGGTGTAGCGTGTTGTGGCTGTGATCCGACACTGTGCTGCCAGCGCCGGTCTGGCCACGGGCGAGGAAAGCCTGTTTCTCAGAGCTGATTTCTTGAACAGCACTTTTGCTAGAGCTGAACATTTCTGCAGCCTGATCATGCAAGCAAAGCAAGTAAAGCAATTCTCGCACTGCAAGCACCTGTCCCATCTCTCTCCTCTCTCTCTCTCTCTTTCACACACACATACATAGACTTTCTTTTTCTCCCTCTACTCCCCCCCTCCTCCTCCCACTCCTCTCTCCCGTCACAAGAATAGAGCAGAGGCGCAGATGTAAAGAGACAGGCCAAAAGACGGAGAGATGGAGGCAGAGAGAGACGAAGAGAGGAAGAGACAGCGGGGTTCAGTCCTAATCTGTTGACAAGAGGGGATGTTTGAGGATAAACAGAGGCTGAGCACGACTGCTCAGAGAGCCGACACAGAGAGCAGGAGACGCCACCATTGGCTTGAGTCTCCTCTTCCAACAGAAACCCAGCTGAACCATCAATGTTTGATGGTTTGCATCGGCACAGGTTCACACCAAAACGGGCTCAGATGGCATCCTCAGAAAGGTCTCTGAAAATGTCTACGGAAATGTAAAGTAAAATGCAAATTAACTTGCTTTAGATTCTCATCAAGGTCACAATTCAAAACATCTTCAGGAGTCGTATTAAAGGTGTCCAGTTTTCTTTAATTAGCATTCCTAGATGTACATTAACCTGGATAACCAATAGTCCTCCCGTACCCCCGAAAAAATAGTTTCTTCCACTTGCTGTTACTCTGCACAGTGATGGACTGTATGTTATCATCTCTGATCATTAGTTTCAAGCTCTCCACTATTCCGCCCTCAAACAGTTGTGCAATTCCTTTCTGAATCATCAAAAACAAAAATACTCTCAGATGGGGTTTGTGGGTTAAATCAGAACTCTTTTGGCATTTACAGCATGTAAAGATTGAGATGAATGCAACACGACTCACTGCAGTGTTTTTTTTATTTATTTCTGTGTTATGAACCGTTTCTTTATGTAATTTCACAAAGCTGCAAGCATGACTTCATAAAGGAAACCTTTTGATTAAGGGTAATGGAACATATTGGAATATAAAAATGGTTATATAAACCCCACTAGCAATTTAGCAGTTTTGAAAGGTGCATGGTGCATCAACCTGATACTGATTCTGTTGCTTCCTAATCATACATTTGTCCTACTGTTGACACCAACTCTACCTTTCTGTGCATCTCGTCAATGGAATTGTAATGAGTTATTTTGCACTGTAGCACCAGTCTCTCAAACCAAAACAAAGCTGTCCCTCAGTGCCATTACGCCTCTACATACAGCGTTCCTTAGTGGAGAGGGATTCACATGAATAAAACATGTTAGAAACATGTTTGAGCCTCTGAGCGAAACATAACAAAGCTGAAGAAAGTGCGTCCCGCCGGTGTGAACACAGAGCTAAGAACAACAAATCCAGAGGGAGTTTGACTTTACTCTTTTTTAGAAAGTCGTTACGCAACAATATATTTAGTTAGGATACATTTGATATCTACTATATTCATGTTTCAAATGTTGAATATCATACCTTTAATCTGCAAAACTGTGAAGTCTTAAGTTGTCTTCTGTGCCTTCATGACCTTACCCTGTCACATAACTCGATTTTTCAACCATTGAGCATTTTCACCAGGAAATATAAATCTTCTTCTATTCAAGAACATTGGGCTTCAAGGGCTCCTTGAAGGTCTTTGACCCAATGCATTGCCCTTCTTTGAAATGCATTAACAACCCAGTTTTATTATTGGACTGCTTGTGTAACAGTTATAAAATACCAAGAAATGAAGGACTGAGCAAGAAAACAATTATAACCAAGGTAGTGAACATGTTCTTCTTCTTGGTGGATGTTATTATCTGAAGCACTGAAGATGAGCATGTCTTGCGTGAGCCCCGTCAGAATGAGTCATACCCCAAACCTTGCATTAGTGCCATACTATAATGATCGTGCCATACGAGCAAACATGAAAGGTTGACTGACTCTGTCACTCTAATTGGGTGGTGAAGAAAATCCGCTTCAATCCAAAATGCTTTTCTCTCAAATGAAGATAATTAAAAATGACATGACAAGCCTTGTTTAAGAGCAGAGCGTAGGTTCAAACAACTCGGTGGCGCCTTATTCAAATGTGTGTGTGTGTGTGTGTGTTTGTGTGTGTGTTTGTGTGTGTGTGTGTGTGTGTGGGCTTCCTCATCCTACAGCCCTGCAGTACCTGACAGATCTGATATCCTTATGGCCCAGGAAGCGTAATCTGAGGTGACAAGTAACAGCAATTAAAGGAAATGAATAAAATAACCGCCACAATTAGCCGCCGCTTAATTCACCACGATGCCTCGATAATCTAGTAATCTGCTAAAACGACATCTGCAAGTCCCCCCCTCTTCCCTCCTGTGATGTGTGCTTTGGGGTTGTGTGTGTGTGTGTGTGTGTGTGTGTTTGTGTTTGTGTGTGGGAGTTAGATACTGAAGAGTACGTAGATCCTAACAGAAAGCGTCGACTGGTATTAGGACTGACACCCGTCAATCTGGCTGATATGTCAGTCTGAATGAGGGAGGAGTAGGAGACTAGGAGGGATAAGAAGGGGAGGAGAAGGGGGAAGAAGATGCTGAGAGCTAGAATAGCAAGAGGAAGAGAGCAGGGTTTTGGGAGCAGAGAGAAAAAGAAATAAAGATGATGCAAGACAACAAGAAAAGTGGATAAGGGCAGGAGAGGAAATCAGGTGAGAGGAGGCGGAGGGCGGGGGGGGGAAAGTGGGCGGTGTAAGATGGAGGAGGGAAACATTGATAGAAAGAGGGCAGAGGAAGAAAAACAAAGGAGTGGTAGAGAGGTGCAGACGAGGCCACAAGAGTACAAGAGGAGAATCGAGAGCTAAAAGAGGAGACAAAGTCAGGTGGTTAGAAGAGACCAGAGGGCTGAGGGAGCATGAAAGCAAGAAGGTTTGAGAGCAGAGTTTTGGCTTGGAGAGAGTCGGAGTGAGGGAACAAGGGGAACGAGGAGTAGATGAAAAGAGAAATTTGGGTGGGAGAAAAGATCAGAGGAGTGACTGAGGGCCCTTAGAAGGAGAAAAGACGGAGGGAGGGGGGGACACACATTTACAAGCAAGTTGGAGAAGAAACTGGTCGGAGGATTCAGAGGTGTAGATGAAGCTAGAGAGAAGAGAAGGAAAAATGAAGGGGAGATTACAGAGGGGCGAGTTAAAAGGAGAAGGAAAACACAGGAATAAACAAGAAGGATTGAGAAGAAGAAGATAAGAGGAGCAAGAGATGTTTCCAGGTAGGATGTAGGCAAAGGCGTGAAGGAAGACAGAAGTGAGCGGTTAGAGGAGAAGAAGGGAGGAAAACAAAGGGAGAGAGAAGAAGAAGGAAGGAGGAGGCTGGGGGAGAGAGAAACAGGTGAGGTGAGTAAAATAGAGTAGTGGGGAGGAAGAAAAGAAAACAGGATGGAGGGAGGAAGGGGTGGATGAGTAAAGGAGGGCAGAAAATACAGTGAGAGATAATTTTTCAGAGGAGGCGTTGAGATGGATGGAGGAAGCAGGAGAGAGGAAATCAAGTGGAGGAGGAGAAGGAATACATTTGGCAGAGGAGTGGAAAGGGAGGATGGAGGAGAAGGTGGCAGAAGGAGAAAGGAGACAATAGAGCAAAGGTGCATACATTGAGCGCTGATTTATTATTTGGCAAAAAGGCTGAAGCAAAGAAGCAGGAGACTGGAGAAGGAGATCAAAGGAGAGGAGAACAGAGGGGGAGAATGAGGAGACGTTTGGAGGCGGAGGAGGGCATGAGGTGGGGGGTATAGAGACACAAAGGGAGGAAAAAAGAACGGGAGGAGAGCAGGAGGAGCAGCAAGAGAGAAAAAGGAGGGTAGAAGGTAAAGAGGAAAAGGTGAGATGAGAGGGAAAAGAGGAGTATGACGAACGATGAGGGGAGAAAGGAAACAGGTGGGAGGGCAAAAAAAGAGTTGAATGGAGGAAAAGGGGAAATGAAGAAGAGAGGAGAGAAGACGAGATGAGGGGAGGAGAGAATTATGGGTTGAAAAAAGCAGAGCATAGAATAGGTGATTGAGGCAAAAGATAGAAGAAGGAGAAAAGCAGAAATTGCAAAGGAGAAGGAGACGAGTATGGTTGAGAAGGTTGGATTTTTTTTTTTTATTTGGCAAGAGCTAGAGCCGGAAAAACAGAGATGTAGACTATGAGAGAGGAGAAAAATGTTTGGAACAAGGAGAATATATGGAGGAGGAAGACAGCAAAGGGAAGAAAAGGGAGGATGGAGGAGAGTCTGAAAAAGGGCGCCAGAAGGAGAAGAAGGAAGACGGAGGAAAAGGAGGAGTAGAACAAGGTTACGGAGCTCAGAATTATAAGTTGGCAAAGGGCTGGAGTGAAGGAGCAGGGAAATAGAGAGAAGAAGAGAGGGTGAAAATGAAAAAAGATTTGGAGGAGGAGGAGGAGGGCAAAGGAGCGAGGGATGGTTGAGGAGCAGCTGAATGGACGAAGAAGTGGAGGGAAAGATAGAAGAAAGGAGAGATGCAGGAGTGAAGGAGGAGGAGGAGAGCAGGGCCGGGGAGCAGAGATTTATGTGTGGAGAGGGTTGCAGCGAGGGAGCAGAGGGAAACAGCCAGGGCCTATTATAGATGGGGCTCTCCTGGGAGAGCAGGGCCTGGAGTTTTCCAGGCATTTCCAGCATATTTCACCGCTGTTCCAGGCGGCACGCTGCACTGCACAAAGCTCCGCCCCCACCCGAGTCCTCAGCCCTCTGAGGATAAATAAAGTGGGTCTCCGTTCGCTGCTGCATGAGTATTCAATAAAAGTGATAAAAGGCTGGAAGTAACCCTTCTTTGCCTTTTTGGAAGGGAGAGAGAGATCCCGAACTGCCCCCCCTCCATCCTCAGAGGAGACGCTTTCAAAGAAACGTGGACATCAAGCATAAAAGCAGCAAAAGCATAAAAGTGCTTCCTTTTTATACGAGGAAAGAATGTCAACAGAAAGGGCTGAGAGATCAAATAAGCTTAGTGTGGAGGTAGTTTATGTTTCTGCCTCCATCTCTCTCTCTCTCTCTCTCTCTCTCTCCCTTTTCTCTCTCTGTTTCTTTGTCTGCCTGTGTTTTCTCTCTCTCTCTCCCTCGCTCGCCCGCTGTCTGAGACTCTGCTGTGTGGAGGTGAGAGAGAACAATTGAATGGGCCTCCCACATAAAATCCATTCAGAGACATCTTGAGGATTAAGAATGAGAAATTGTCCGGCGCTGTGAATTAAATCAATCTGATCCATTACAAGATCGCAATCACAAGGTTTCCCCTTTTGTCTCTGCCCTGGATTATACATGCTGATGGAGAACTCTGTGTGTGTGTGTCTGTGTGTATGTGTTGCATTTATTCCATCCAACAAGCACTGTAATGCTCCCTACTGTGTCATGCATGAAACAATTAAGTCATTACTTGACTAACAGATTATCCCATTACATTTTTTTTAAATGTACTATAAACGCTGGTTAATGGAGTCTTTTTCCTAAAATGTCTGATCCCAGGCCATCATTGTGTTTTAGAGTAAATACAGACACGTCATGCCCGTTCAGACTGGTGAGGCTGCAGCACCATCACATTTTTGTTAGGGCTGTCAAGATTTTTCTCACATCTTAATATTATTTTGTAACTATTGTTTTTTTCACAAGTCGTAATGATGAATATTCATTTTATTTGGAAATGTTTGTCTGCTAATACTATAGCCTATATATCATAATGGAACGAGGCCTCCTCTTCTCCACCTGTTGTTGGTGTTATTCAGAGGTCACCCTGTGACATCGGTTCAGCGGGACTCCCTGACCCGATGTGCACAAACTGGACAAATCCAGTCTAGACACGCCGCCCAGCTCCACTGCTCACTTTTTGTCTTGAACTGAGGAGTCTTTTTTAAAAGAAGCTGCAGGTGCACCAGATAGCCAAGCGGTTATGTTGCACGCCCAATATACAGAGTCCTCCTCGCCGCAGCAGCTGTGGGTTCAAATCCGACCTTGGCCCTGTGCTGCATGTCATCCCCCTCTCTGTCCTCCAAACTTATCCTGTCTATATTCAAACTCTCCTATTTAATAAAGCCCAATATGGCCCCCCCAAAAAACGATTTGGAATGAATTAAAAAAACAAAAACAAATCTGCACTTCATGAAGTTCATTTTAAAAATCTTACATCACCGTTTTTTTCAAAATGCCTGATTTTGAAATAATGAGGGAGAAAAGCTGCTAAAAAGTGGCGCCGCCAGGCTGGTGTGAGTCATCAAAGCATGCATGTAGCTTGAGGTGTGTACCAGGCACTCGACGCCACCTTTTAAACAGTTCTCTCCAAACAGCATTTAAACCGTCTTTTCTGCCCATTTTTTGCTCTCCACATGGAGGATTTTCTTCCATACAGCCACTAGAATGCAACGCTAGTGGACGATACATGACAGACTTGTAATACGAACAGAAACCAGAACAATTCAAATATAAATTTCCAGTCCTGTACCTACAGATTCTGTGTTCTTATACAGGATGAGTTAATACAAATACAAATCCTGTAACTATTACTCAGTACTTTTCTAACATAAGTAAAGCACAAAAACTAATTTTGATTAAGCGAGTCCACAGAGACAGGAGGGAAGATAACATGCAAGAAAAAAATCAAAGTTAGAAAAGTCTGTGGAGACAGAATGGACTCAGTTATCCTATTTGACATTACACTCCATACGCTATTCAATACCATATCATTCCTTTTAACTTCCTCTTACCAGGCATTTACTAATTCTATTAAGACGGCATATCGTATTCAAACTCAAGCTGCTGCTAAAGGAAAAGTTTATGATATTTAATACTTTTCATAAATCCAATGTGTGACGATCTCAATCCTGATGTTATATACCCTCCAGGCCCAATATCCTCTGGCTCCTCTTTCACTTAATTTAACATTTAGCGCTTTCCAATCTCCCCCACAGAGGCTTTTCCAAACGTATTTCCTCTTATCACAAACTCAACTTGTGTAACCAAATGATTTTATTGCGTGGGCACCAAGACCAAGATTTTTTTCTTCTTCTTTTTTTTTTTTTTTTGAAGTCTCAATATATCACTCCATCCCTTTTATTTCTGTTCCTTTGGTGGATTTTAAACGGTGATAAAAAGAGAAGCAGCAGCGATTTAAAGATGGAGATGGACAACATGATTACGGATGATGAAAGCCGGTATCCATCACCACCCACTCTGTTTGTGTTTCCATCCTCCCTCGCTCCGTCTATCTGCCTGTTCCTCCTCTCTCTCCCCTCTTATGTTTTAATGTAAGTCGATAACTATCAGGAACTGATAACACCCGGGGCTGCGCTCGGCTAGGCGAGGCTCGATGAGGCGAGGCGAGGAGAGGAGAGGAGAGGAGAAGGCGAGAGAGCATGGGTGGGTGAGGTGGTTAGGGTGGTGCGGGGGAGGCGGTGGTTTGGGGGGGGGGGGGGGGGGGGGGTGACGCTATCTCTCCTCAGTGAAGCCTGATATGCTCGGGTGCATGCGAGATAAGCGAGCAGCTCTCAGCGGTGGCGGTGGCGGTGAAGGGGAGCGGTGACGTCACGCCGCTTGTCTCACTCTCCTGTGGCGGTAAATTACCTCACAGCGTCACAGGTGAAGATTATGTCAGAGCGAGATTTGTCATTGTTTTGGAGAAGAGATTACACTCTGTGTGTGTGTGTGTGTGTGTGTGTGTGTGTGTGTGTGTGTGTGTGTCATAGACTGTGACTTCACACTTTTTTTGTGATAGCTGCGCCTTTAAGTGTGTGTGCTCACTGTTAGTTTAATAGAACTTCTTGCACAGCAGATGTTTTGACTTTTCAAAGTAAGAAAAGCACAAGTGTAAAAGATAAAGTTAATGGGAGCTGTGTTGTGTTCAAGTGTCTCCGTAAACCTTGACATTATGACGGTATCTTAAACACACATCCAGAAGGTGAAGCAGCTTATCTAGCTGTGACTAACTTCATATTAATCGTTGATATTTCAAAAATGTCTCTTGAAATGTTGTGATGGACTTTTTATTAACTTGTACACGTGATCCAATACAACACCTCTGATATGAATTCTACCTTCACAAACCTAGAACTGTCCAGACCAGTTCAGTCAACTGGTTTTAGTTGTTGGTGGTGTTTCACTGGATTTATGTGTTGTGCAAAATTCTCGCCCTCTCATGTATGTTTTTCAGTTTGATTCAAATTCAGAGCATATTGTATCTGCTTAATGAAATGTATTGTGCATTTTAAAGGACCACTGCAAAACAGTGATTAAGATAATACAAACACATGCCATGCACTCGTGCTCAGGATGCAAACATTTGAGTCATGGAAACATAATTCTTGCATGTTTTTAAATCAAGCCCCAGATTTCTCTCAGCTTCCCTCAGAGTATTTGGTATCATGGATATGTTTATATAACATGTTTTCTTTCCTGGGACCAATTCTGACACTTAGACCTGCAGTAGAGAACTGTCTTATACCTGAAACATGTAGATTTTTTTGTGGTTATTGAGTTTTGATATAGGGTCTGAGCTTTGACTGGCCGATAGCTAAAACCAGTAATGACGTTTTAGGTGCATTTGGAACAACTCTTCAGTTTGGTGGTGACTGCAGGGTTCGCTTACACAATAGCAAAGGATTGAGTCAGGAAGAAGGAAAATATCATTGAGAAAAGATCTTGTGGTAAAAAAGGAAGAACACTTTTTATTTTTGAAACTATGTTGTATAGAAGAGACAGTTTGCAATAAAAAACGAACAGAGATATGTCTCTCAGACTCCACCAACAGAGGAAAACAAAGCCAGCAAAGTAGAGAACAAACAGGTAGAGAGGCCAACCCTGAGGCCGTCACACTTTTAATTAAATAATTAGCTCACAATATCATGGCAGAGCTTTCTGGGAGATTGATAAAGCAGATCTGAGGGGTAGTTTATAAAGGGTGCTGCAGGTACACCAGTCCAATCTGGACTCAAAAATCTGGCGCCCGAGAAGAGAAACATCACATAAAAGGGCATTCGGTGAAAGTTATCAATCAATAATTTCCCCCATAAGTGAATCAAGAAGCTTAGTGGTGTGTGTGTAAGTGAGAAAAGTGTGTCCTTCTTTTGGATATTCCTGGAGAAAATGTCCTCTGTTGCTTGTGTGTTTGTGTGTGTGTGTAGTATAGCGAGTGAAAGACCATTGAAAAAAAGTGTGTGCTCTGCAGCTACGAGAGATGGAGAAAGAGAGAGCTTGCAGTTTTGTGTGTTCCTGTGTGTCTGTGTGCATGTGTATGTGTGCACGGGTGTGTGTGTGTGTGTGTGCAAATCCACAATGTACGGCAAGGGCCAAAGGAAAATAAAAGAGTAGGTCTGCATGCTCGAGATTGAGGCAAAGCGAGGTAGAGAGAGAGGGAGAGAGAGAGGCAAAGAGGAAGAGGGGGAGGGCGAGGCGAGATGGGGCTGGTGAAAGCGAGAGGAAACGAGGGAGCGAAAGAGAGCGCGCTGGGGAGAGCGAGAGAAAAAGATAATTTCTTAGCTCTTCTTTTAAATAAGTCTGTTTCTATAGCAACCATTCCAACCAGCCGCTGGAGAGAGAGAGAGAGAGAGAGAGAGAGTGTGTGAGAGAGAGAGAGGGAGCGCGTGAGGGGAAAGTGGGGGTGCACCAGAGACAGAGAGTTACCATAGCAACGGAGAAAGAGGGAGAAAAGGGACTCGGAGAAACTTTAAAAAAAACATATAGGGTGAAAAAGTAGGAGCCAAGATAAGAAAAGGAAGAGTGAATTTACAGGACTGCAGTGAAGGGTAATCGGGCGGCGGGAAAGTTAATTAAAAGATTTAATTAAAGGCTCATTAGTCATTGAAAAAGTGATTACATGACTTTACTTATAGACTAAGAGAGGTGGGAGGATTCGCTTCACACAACCAGGGACCTTTGTCATTAAAACAGTTCTTTCTCTTTCTGTCAAAACAATGTGAGGTGGAGAGATTATTTGAACATGGAGGGATACAAACCCAACGTTCAGAACAAAAGATGAGTCTCTGTGTTACAGAAAACATGCCGCTCTTTTATAATGAAAGTACTTATTACTAAAGGCTGAATTTACAGTCGTAGTTTTTATTTCCTGATTTACAATGAACTGTCAGCAGAACAGATGCCCCTCATTCTTACACCTTGTTCCGTTTCTTTACGGCTGTGCTCATACACAGTATAAAAGATGGACGACATAGCTCCCCAAAAATGAGGGCAAAATCATTTCAAGCTCGCATCACTGATTGGCTGCAGTATAGATCATAAGCTCCGCCTCCCCCATGTTAACAGATGGGACTTGAGTCAAACTGGAAATGTAAAATGTACATCAAATATTATTTACTAAAAACACTGTTTCTGTTTCCAGTGGTTTCAGTTTTATGTCTGAGTGTTAATATTTCTGTTAAGTTTAGTTTAAATTAGTTTTATGACGATATGAAAAGGGGTCATAATGCCATGATTGACAGCTCTGTTGACAAATAAGACTCCCAGGTGCTGTGTGCAGAGGAAACATGAGTAACAAAATAGTTCTCCTGTAGGACCGACCTGAGTATTTAGTTTAGAAGTCTTTTTCAATACAGCATGTGGTCATTTTGCAAGTCTTGGTCCAACTAAGAGTAAAATGACTAGCATATGATTCAAGATTCAAGATTCAAGATTCAAGATTTTTATTTGAGTCTTGAATCCAGGGCAGGGTCGGGATGGGACACTTTGTTTACCAAGATGGCGCTCATGAATTTCATTCTCACAGCCAGAGGACCAAATTGTTCCAAACTGTAGGACCCTCTCAAGTAGACGATTACAATAACTTTAAATTAAGCAAAAGGATCATTTATACAGCTTACATCAGAATGTATTAAACCAACATTTAATTAATCAAATATTAAATAGACATGTTAAATTAATGAGCTACACGGCATTAAAGAGTCTTTACTGGTTATGCATTAAATAGTGCTTCATAAAAGAGATTAACAGAAACGATTACATCTGCTAATTTCACGCAAAGAACAAAACATGTACAAGTAATTAAAGATTATAAAAGAAAATGTACTTAAACCTTTGGTCTTTGTTCATGTTGTCGTATCGGCAACTCCGGTTGAAATCCTTCAGGGCAGATTTGGCCATGTTTTCTTCATGTTTACGTTGTATTGATATTAGATATTAACATACAGGCTGCATTGAGTGAGGACGAGGGGCTGCATGTGTTTGTCTCATTTTTTTTACTAAAAAGGTTTCAACCATCAGTAACTAATTTTCTGAGCCTGACCAACTCAACCCAAAGGCACCGACCAGTAATGCCTCTCTCACCTCATTCTCCCCGCTGATCGAGGACAAAGTCTCTTAGCTTATGCTAGACTCTCGGCCCACCACATGTCCTCCAACCATCATGGCTGATGATGATATTGATGACAACAATGAGGATATTCCGGATGGTTTTGTGCATTGCCATTCGTCACCTGTGTGTCCGATATGACTTAAAGCTGTTCTTTTGCACTTCCTGATGTTATTTCCTCCTCTCCTCCGCAATCCTTGCTTGGGTTGTGCTGACTCTCTGATGTTCGTTGCTTAGGATGAAAGCGTCTGCTAAATCAATTGTAGAATTGTACAACCACCGGGCTGCCAAATTTCCCACCCCTGCTCTATGGCGTGGCTAACTGAGGCATAAAAGACGCCATCATTGGGAGCCAGAATTCAGTAATTTTTATTTTGCTTCACACCTCTCTGTTTGATACCGTCAGTACTGCAGCTGGAAGGTCTCAATCTGTCATACACACCTCAATACACAGCAGAGCAACAAGCTAATTCAATGGAACAAACAGGTGTTATTATATAAGATCTATTTGTACTTAGAATGGAAAAGTTGTATTGAAAGTCTTAATTTGTGCATTCTTACAATCGACCATTTTTCTTAACCAGTTGTTCTTTTGTCAGCTGTAGCGTTTGACTTCTTCTACTTCTTCAGAATAGTTTGCTGTGAGTTTTGCGAAGTACGACAGCGTGCTGACTGTAGACTTGTCCATGTTGGTGATTGGTTTTATGATGGGAGCAACGCCCGTCTTATGAGAACGCCCCTCAAAGAAACTCAAGTTTGAGTTATCAAACAGCTAGCTTTGTGTGACCATTTAGCGTGATCTGGTTTTGTCAGGGTTGGGGAAACCAGATAACTTAAAGATAATGTAGGTATGCTGATCTTGCTTTGTAGTACAAGTGTTTTGTTGTTTTCAAGGAACAATGGCTGACGAAATCCCTTCCACCAATCTATAAGTAAGACATAAAAAAAAGCCCAATGTTGACGAACTAGAGGATTGTTTCCAGATTGACTTACTGAGATTCAATAATAATCTCTTAAACTAGTCATTAGTGTGAAAAAGAGGGCCTCAGATCGTTGCTCCAGCCCTGTAGAGGTGCAGACACAGGGAGCAGGATAGTTGTAGTGTATAGAGCCGGCACACACAGAGAGCGATATGAGCTGCAGTGATAATAGAGGGTACGGCTGCTGCCTGATTGTCCATTCTCAGCTCTTGACCACACATGACCTCCATCACTGTGTGGAGAGGTCGAGCGAGCAGTGAGAAACACGGGGGGGAGGGGTGGGCGGGGGGGCGAGCAGAGAGGAGAGAGAGAGAGAGGGAGAGGATTGATTGGTAGTCCCAGAGTTCAGACAGCTCCGACCACAGAGGCCTCCATCTGTTTCCACCTGAGAACACCGGAGCTATACGCTGATCCACAATAAGAGCAGACAGGGGTCATGAGGGGGGAGAGAGTCAAAAATTCTTCATCCTATGCTCACAATGGGCCATACGATGACGGCGTGAAGCGAAATTTCTGACGCGCATTGGCACACAGCGATTTAGGGAGGGTCTGAATATATTTTTGGAATTTACCCGGCGCACAATCTGGGCGCAGAGCACGAAGAGGTTTGGATTAATGCTGCATTCAGGTGCTGCTCGGTTGGTCCTAGTTTCCAAGTTGGGAAGTCGGTCTTCCGACTTCAGTGTGTTCACATGACTTCAGTTCGGAATGTTGTAACAACAGCACAAAAAACAGCGTTGATACTACGAAGAAGATCAGTGAAATGTAGCTGGTAAAAGTGATATTTGAGCAAAAAGTTGATGAGCAATACCTGAATTAATAAAAAGTATGTTAACATTAACAAAACATAATTTGCCCGACATGTGATGACGATTCTAACGTCATGTCGGGAAGTCGGGCACTGAATTATTTTCTGAGTTGTTGTTGCGACTTGAGCAGGTGTTCATGTGCGTTTCCCAACTCGGAAACTTTTTTTTTTCCCGATGTGTCCGACACCACATGAATGCACCTTATGTCCCATGATCATACATAGGTGTGTTTTTGGCCGCAGCCTGATTCAAACCGATCAGAGTGTCAGCTCTCTTTCCCTATTTTTGCAACACCAGAGGTTGCCGCTTGTTTTTTTTGCTTTTTTTCAACAAATGAAATAAGAGTCAGCTCGTTTAATCAGGACATTTACCGTTGTATAACAGAGTATAGAAGAAGGCCTTGCTTCAACAGTCTGTCACTAGCACGTCACCATCTTTGATTGTGTGGTAAGACATTTAAATAATATAAGACATTTCAACTTTTAAACTTTAGCCTGAGTTGCATATATCATATATCAAACTGTATTGTGGGCTCATGTTTTTTTTGTATGGGTGGGATATGTATGTATGTGTTGTGTTGTGTGTTTGTATGTATGCTGGCTGCTGGAACACCTACATTTCCCTGCTGGGATGAATAAAGTATATCTTATTTTATCTTATCTTAAACACCAGCCAAGCCATACAGACAGACAAATCACACGCAGGTGCCTTGATGGGCAAACATGAAAGAAAAAGTGTTTTGATTGGCTGCGTCAGGGCTGGAAAATAGCACCCACTTATCTTGACAAGATGACAAGTGTCAATCCATGAAGAAAGTGGGTGTTGACGCCACAGGCATGTCAACTTAGATTAAAAAAAAAAAAAAACACCAAGAGGGAAAATAGAATCAGGTGTTGTGATGTGCATCATGTGCAGTCGATTGGTGTTGCACGACATTGGTTAAATGACGTGAAATGTGATTGACAGCTCTAAGGAGAATCAGCGCTTCGATCGCATCACTTGACTCTGATTTTGCGTGATTTGTTGCACGTCTACATTTCAAATCAAAACGCTTGAGTAGCGTCAAGAATACATTAGTCTGTTGGCGGTGTAAATCGTTTTCTGTCTCCTTGTCCTTTGCAGTCTTTGTACTGTTGAGACGTCAGAGATCCTTCACCTTTCTCCTGCTATATGTGATTATAACCACCTTACTGGCCTCTCCTGATTCCTGATTCATTTCAGCCCTCCCTCCCTCCAATCAGCCGTACATTAAGAGCTTTGCTTTATAACCCTACAAATGGTTGTAAAAGATTGAAATGAACATTTGGAAATCAGAATTTTCTCGCTGCATTGCAGAACAAAAATGTTCGTCGTCACCACAGTCATGCGATTTTCTATGCATATTGGATTTAAGATTCAGATTCAGATTTGCTTATTGTGAATGTACACAAATGAATTTTGGCATATCCCCCCCCCCCCCTTTAATTATACAAAGAAGCAATCCCTCGCCCACAGCAGAGAGCTCAGAGTGTGGGGTCGCCCGCAGTGCTGAGGCCCCCCGGAGCTGTTTGGGTTTTAATGCCATGCTCGAGGGCAAGAAGGCAGAAGAGATATCATCCATCTTTTATACCTTATTTAATCGCTTTACCCATTCAAATGCAGATTCTTCAACGTCTTCTCAAGTACTGATGCTCTGTCTGTGCCCTTTGCATGTCACACAGATGCAACAGTACCTTTGAGTGTCTACATGGACCTATAACTCAAATGTCAACTCATCATCATCAATATAAAACATCTAACATGTTCTAATCAGAACTCATTAATCGCTCAAACCTTTCACAGCATCTCAAACAAACGCTTATGGTAGTGTCTGATCTCTTTGTTTTTTTTCCGCAAAAAACACAAGTTTATAAAGAAACATGATGTTGTTCAAACAAAAACTGGCTGAATACGAAATCAAAACAAGGTATTCTAGATTGTTTCACATGCCGATCCCCTCCTGACCATAGACCTTTTGACTGAACTGCAAAAACTCAAATCGATGCAAATGTGTTGTTCAAATTTCTATCCCACTTTTCAAGCCCAGCACAGTTTCAGCTGATGTCTGTTCATCATGAGTCTGGTTCTGCGCGAGGTTTCTGCCTCTTAAAGATGTTTTTCTTCTCCTCTGTTACTTTGCTAAATGTTGCTCAGTGCTCATGATGGATTAAAGTTGGGTCTTTGTAGATAATATAACAATGAGTAAGGTCTTATACCTGCTCTTTTGTAGAGTGTCTTGAGATCACATTTGTTATGAATTGGAGCTCTACAAATAAAGATTGATTGATTGATTTCTAGTCACAGATGTCTCTGTGTAATGATATTTGATATTTCTTGAATAAGATTGAACATTTAGTTTATTGCATTTGCAGCTTTTTAAAATATTGCAAGCAAGTATTTTTTGTTTGTCATATGTTGATGTGACTTAAACTAGACGAATAAACTCGCTAAATTTTGAGTTGTAGCAGTAAGGTAAGTTAAGGTAAGGTAACTTTCTTGGTACCCGTAGTGGCCTCCTTTTACACACAAACAACAGCACAGGACAAAACATGAAGTGACACCAATGGTCAATACTAAAGAGAAAAGATCTCCGTAAAAAAACTATGTAAAGTAACCCATCTGAAAACAAAAACTAGATAAAAATAAGACTATACCATCTATGAAGACAGTGGGAGTCTCAGTGTTGATGGGTTGATATGGGTTGTAACTGAAAGCCGGATGTGTTTCATGCAGACTCTACAGAACATTTTGTACATCTGTACGAGATGCCGAGGGCTGCCACACATTATCACTGCATTACATTTTAAAATGAGAATACATAGAAGAATGTTCATATTCCAGTTTTTGCCTGGATGTCAATGCCATTCATCGACACTAGTAAATAACATCCTTGCCCTTGGACCATTGTGTTTTCCAATCTTGCTCATCATTATTCTTTTTCCCTTGACCTTGACACAAGCAAAACAAAAACAATTCACTGTGTAAGTTCTGCTTACTCCCACTTATTATTCATAACTTTAAAAAGAGTTTTTTGCAAAGCACACCAGCAGCCTAAGAATTATTTTGTTCTAAATTATTAAAAAGGTAGCTTTACTTTCATCAAACTTCTCATCCCACATTAAATAAAAATGCTTCCTCTGTAAAGTTAGAGTGTGGGTGCATGACTTCTCAGCCTCGATTGAATCTTCAGTCTTTCACACAGCAGCCTCCTGCGCCTCCGCCTTCATGATCTGCTGTTTTTTTCTTTGCAGCACGGAAACTAACTCGCAGATTTGTCCTTTGAAACAGCTCGCGTAAAGTCAACCCCGTTATACACAAGACGGAGCGGGGTGAAATTAATGGGGTTTGGAACAAAAGGTTTTGAGAAAGATTTCCTGACTATTCCCCATGCAATTACTTAATCCCTTGTAATTAGTCTTCTTGTTTGAAAAGGAATATACATTCTGTGTCTCCCCCTCTTTTCCCTCTCGAGATGGGAGATGAAAATTGCAGAGAAAAACAGCACAAATGTCTTTTGTGGAGCACGGTGCCAGTAAACATGCACACAGCCTGCCTTTGAACAGCAGTTATGCTATATGGCGTCATTAATGATTTACATTTGTTATACTCAAATTCACAAGGATAATTATTTTTCTGAGAGGACTGGCCTTTATAATGAGACGTAAACATGGGCCAGTTTTTCCGCATAAATTAACCTTTTTGAATTTCAGCTTCAGCGCACTCAGACATCAGACAGAGGGGGTCGGGGGGGGGGAGAAAAAAATGCTGATCACTTCTTCTTCTCTTGCTTTTTATGGACTATGATTGTGTGGTGAATCCACGGCAGAAGATAATGAGGAGCACATAGTCATTTCAATCCTGGCTGAGCCCACACAGGACAGCTGTCTATTTTAAGCTATAGCTGCTGGCCAGCGAACCATTAGCCTGTTTTACACCGATAGCAAATAGCCATTAGGCGTAACTGCAAGCCAGTTAGCCAACAGCCATCTGCCGCACACTGCAATTATGCTGCCTTAAAGTGCTGCCGGAAATATAGTAATTATGAGTTGAGCATGCATTAATGACCCAACACAATGGTAAATACGTCTGGGGAGCGGGGAATTTTCAATGATACCTGCGGTAACAATCTGGGTTCTGAAGAGCCGGAAAGCTCCATGAATACTGATGGAGTTTGTTTAGATGGATTGTTTTGTTCTGCTACTCACAGAACAAATTAACTTTTTAAAAGCCTCCAGAATTTTGGCTCTAAAAATAAAAAAAGAAAACTGCACGTATGACATCAAAGTTGAGAGCCTCATTAAGCATCAACTAAAATCTGAGCGAAAAATAAACATTTGGAACACTTGGGGAAATTTAGTTTTTTGTTTTATAAACTGCACATTTTGGCATGACTGTGTGGGCGTGATCACATTTTTGATTGACAGCCGTCTGGGATCAGACGAGGCAGTGGGCTCAGTCGACGTTTCACAACTCTAAACAGTATGGGTCAGAACAAGTGGCTGGTTGACGAGTCTCCGCCTCTTCTCTTTTTAGAAATGAAGCGAATATGATGCTGCCATCTTGCTGACATCATTAAGAGTCTTTTGATTTCAGCTTGGAGTGAGAGTGTGTGGTAAAGGAGTTGTAGTACTTATTTTAAAGTCTTTCTTCACCTTCTGCGTCTTCAGAGTCTTTTCCTGTGTGGGTGGCAGCCACCAAATCACTGTGATTGGCTGCTCCACATCGCAAAGATTTGTTATTGCATGCATTCGGGTGACAGTTCAAACCGTAGATTGCTTGGTTCAAACAGATGATGATGATGACTGGTGCAATCACAGCCACTCTAGCATTATCATTAAACGCTACTAAAGCAAAACCACTGCAAAAACCCAAGATAATTAGGGGCCAAATATTGTGATTAAATGTGCCCAAGCCAAAAGTATGAACTCCGGAATAGCTATAGATTGACTTTTGTTTGATTTATTGGCCAAATTAAGAATGAAAATGATGTAATAACATAAATATTTTAGATTAACCAAGCCTATTTCAAACCAAATATCAGGAAAGATTACACTATTTTGATAGAAATGTATTTCTTCTACTATTTAGAAGCTTACGATCATGAATGAATGAAACCTTTATTGCCCCTAGGGGCCTCAGCTTTGACTGAAGCCTCAAGTTGCTTCATCCTCTTTAGAAACCTCAGTCACAGCCAGCAAAAACAAAAGATCTCAACCTTTTATTATCTTGAACCTAAGGCGATGTATTACTCTGTAAGAAGACTGTTATTGATTTGGGTTTTCAGAGGATTTAGTCGTGTAACCCCATAATGTTGGTTAACAATCGGTTGTCTTGTATTTAATATTCTTTAACTACCTAAACCTTCAGGATATGGGTAACATCCATGGGGACATTTCTATCTCCGTCCACCAGATAGTTTAGAACTAAAGAAGCTTTTCGGAGGAGAGGTGAAACGTCTTCAACATCTTCAACCAGTCCAGTTGCCTTTTGGATCGAGCATCGAATTTACCATGACCTGGATGACTGAGAACCCACAGACATCCATGAGGACCACTTTGTCTGAGTGTCTACACATTTACACATGCCTGTTACAACTGATCACTTACAGCTGCGATACATCACTTCAAGCAATCACTGATCTGAACTATTAGTTACATGGATGGCAAAGTGAGTCATGCTAAATTAATACAGTTTCTAGAAAAAGGAATGCAAAAAATGTTGCTACCCATTATGCAAATGATCTGGATAACCTGAGAAAACCACATCATTATCTTTAATTAGTAACTGTCGAAAAATGGTTTTGAGTGCTTCACGGAGTTGTGTTTCCATCCGAGCTCAGCTGCAGCAGCCCTGGATGAGCTCCGAAAAGCAGCAGGCGCCAACTGGACTAGCTGGTTAGCCTTTAGCTGCCAGCTCTCCGTGCCGTTTCCCATGATGCTCTCTGCTCGTGTTCAATGACAGTGGGCTCATTGATGCTGCCACTACTAGCTCTGGGTGTAAATCCGCGGGCTGCGTTTGGTGACTCTTTTCCTGGCAATGACAGCCGCTGTAGTCAGCAGCACATTCAGGTCAAGCAACTTGACTCATTTCGTCACATTCTGCCACGAGCCCTTTTTTTTTTGCGCTCCCACAATGCTCTGATTAAGCGGTACAATAGTTGCAAATCTGCTGGCGTGTTTGCTGAAGAGTAATTACTAGCGTCTGATAAGCGTTCTGGGGAAGTTTCCCAGCTACATGATTTCCACCGGGGCTCTATCTCAATTGAATGTGATTGTCTTTTGCCGAATTGGCTCGGCCATGATCCTGGAAACTGGCCTCGTCTCGCACACATGATAAGACAACAGATTGCCTTGTACGCCGTCCAACCAAGAATAATGCTGCAAGCTGTAATAATTTACACCATCCGTCAGGGTTTGTTCCACAACTACATGCCTTCTTCATCACAGAGAGGAAACTGCTGCCCGCCTGGCACCGTCTGAGAATCATAAATGGCGTGTTGGAGGCACTAATTGGCCACATAGAAGCGGAACTCACAAACACATCATACGACAAGAACACTGATGCAAATCAAGCTGCGAGGCGGAGGGAGGGATGCTGGGATGAGAAGAACGAGGTTTCCCACTTTCTTAATGTGCCTTTTGTGTTGTTTGTGTGTGTGTGTGTGTGTGTGTGTGTGTGTGTGTGTGGGCCTTGCTTCCCCTCTCAGGATCCCTCCGTTTGTGTTACCATAGGGACGGCATGCTTCCTATATCTCTCCCTCTTAACCCTCCCCTCTAACCACCACCACCTCCGCCGCCACCTCTCTCCTTTACTCACTTGGTTTCAGTGTTACCATGGTGACACATGTCTGTCTGCTACCTGTTTCACATGCTGCCCCGTCTCCCCGGGTCAGTCTCTCTATCTGTCCGTCTGTTTGGTGCCTTTGGCTTTCCTTTCTTTATCTCTTCAGTCTCTTTCACACATGCGCTGAACTCCTGAGGATTTCTAGAAATTGTGTGAATACAATCGGCTACATTTGTTCCATCTGACTTTACCCAGACCTTTTCCTGCCAGTAAAATGTACATGTAAAATCAGGCTGAACAGATGTGTAAACGCAGCAGGTATTAGTCTGGAACAGTCACCGTGCAGCGAGTTGGCAGTGGGATGACGATGTTCACAATGATTGGTGTTTCACCGTTTTATACCCTCTACAGCTCGCCTCATTTTCCAGTATTTTGTTGTCTACTGTTGTGTTTTTGTAGTGATATTCACGTATAGAAACAGTCACCGTTCTGACTAATCCACTTCAAGCCGCCGCCGCCAACACCTAAATCAAATGTAGAAGAGTATTTCAAGTTGTGAGAGCTCGTTTCTTCCACCATTTTCAAGGCAAGTTCCTGAAAAAATAACCATTAATATCCTGAAATGATGTAGAAAATGTCACGAGTCCATGTGTGGAAAGGTCTTTTGTTTAATTATTTTGTGTTTCATGTGTCTGTATGATTGTCTGTCTGCTTGTTTTTCCAGCGTCCATCCCTGCGTCTGTGTTTGCTTTCTGTCTCACTCTGTTTTCTCTCTCTCTTTCTCTCTCTCTCTCTCTCTCTCTGGCTGACTGGCTGCCTGTCTGGCCACCACCTCTAATCCCTCCTCTCTCCTCTCTCTGCTCTGCTGCTCTGCTCTGTTGTTCCTCTAACATCCACCTCTCTCGCCTCTTTTTTCTCCCTCTCTCTCTCGCTCTCTTTTTTTATTTATTTTTTTACCCCCTCTGACTCGATTGTGTGTTCTCACATCAAAACAGTATCCATTGAATGTCACCGGGAACACACAGTGGGGGGAGAAAAAAAAAGAAGAAAGGAAAAGAAAAGAAAAAGGGAGGGATTTAGGTAATTTTCGCAGACGGCAGCTGTTGCTATGGCGACACAACTTTTGGATTTGCTAGGGAGAGTGAGGGATGAATAGAGGGATGGATAGAGAAAAAAAAAGAGAGAAAATGTGTGGAGTGAAAGAAGGAGGGAGAATAGAAAGCCATGTGTTTGGGTCTCGGTGTGCATGCTGGCACTGGTTTGTCCTTTCAGCCGTTTGAATCCAAAAATACGGATGTTTTTGGGGAGAACTATTTACCTGAAGACAATCATTCAAACCCCCTTAAGTATTTTTAAAATGATTTCTCTTTGAGGAATGGAACGACTATTTTAATATTTCTTCTTCAACTAAGCTCATTTGTTGGAATTTTCTGCTGTCAATCACTTCGTAGGAGAGCGTGCTAGTTTTTCCAATCCACACTATTAAAGATGAAACCACGTCTCTGCGTGCTAATGCATGTAGAAAACCACTTCATTAAACTCTCAGTGGTACACTCTGGCCTTGCTTTGTTCTGCCTCTGCTGCAGTTTTAAAGCCCGATCATCATGCTGGAAAAAAAAAAATTTGAAAATAAAGAGCATCCCAAGCCAAACCGAGCTATCGTCCCTTCTTCTTCTTCTATACTTGTTCTTCTTCTGTGTTTCTGTGAACATGTTTTCATTGCTTCCATCAAAATTCCATCCTGGATTGAAAACCCCTCTTCCCTCCCTCCTCTCCGCGTGCTAATGCATTTAGGAAAACCACTTTATTATAATACGCATTTGAATATTCATAGTGGGAAGGCAGGCAGGGGGGTGATGGAGGAGACTGGAGCCTTTGGGTATTGATGTAGAGCTGTGGAATTAGCCGCGAAACTGCTATTGATTCAAGCTGTGAAGACTGGAATATGAAATACGAAGGAGTGGGGGGGAGTGGTGGAAAAGGGCAAAAGACCTTATCAATGAACTTGGGGAATGAAAGGAAGAGTGAAAAAAGAAAAAAGGGGGGGCTCAGTGGACAAAAAAAAAGAAAAGAAAAACCAGATTATCAGTCAGAGGAGAATTGAATTAAAGTGAGACAGAAGGAGAGAGTGGTTGAAGAAGGAAAAGGAGATTATCTACACAGAAGGGGGGGACGAGAGAGACAAAAGTGAAGGAGAGAAAGAAAGAGCACAAAAAGAATGCATGAAAGACAGAAAAGAAACATGATTAAGGGACTAGCGGAAACAGAAGAATGAAAGAAAGAGCAAGTAAACTAAAATAAGTGGGAGAGAACAGGGCGAGGGGTCAGGGCGAGGGGTCAGGGCTCGCCGCAAGTGGCGCCTAAGCCTGGAGCCGCCACGCTACAGCAAACCTGCCACCCCCGGACGCCGCAAATTGTTGATGGGAGGACTAAGTTGACAAATGTCAAAGTTTACGTTTCATTACAGAAGGCGGGGGCTGGGGAGAGGATGGAGAGATGGAGATGAAGATGAAGAAGAAGAAGAAGAGGGGGAGGGAGGAAATGCCATGCATTCCATTAAGTGGCCAGAGAAAACCACAGAGAGAGAGAGAGAGAGGAGGGGAGAGGAAACAACTGAAATGAAAGAGAAATACAGAGGAAGGAAAGGTGGTGGTGGAGGTGGAGGAGGGGGATGGTAGGGATTAGACCATCGGACATAAAGACAGATAGAGACAGAAAAAAAAGAGGGGGGCGGGGTTATAAGGGAAGGAATGAAGAGTTTGATTCATCTCCGCCTCATCCCTGGTCCTGACCTTTACAAAATGGACTTAATGTTAGACAAGGCAGCACTTAACATTCTGACGGCCTCCATGTTTGTTCTGTCGTTGTCAAGGCAGAGACTAACATCACGCTCGGCCTTTGTTTATCTGCTCACGGCTTTAAAAGGCTCTCGTTAGTAAAGCTTAACAACGATCAGAACAGTAATTTACAGTCAGAGGTGGAAAAACAAGACTGGTAATAATCTCTTTGTTTGAAATTGCACGTACAGTAAATCTCTAAACAACAACACTGTAAGCCTGGGTATGTTTAGTTCACTGTAAAAATGAGAGTAAACCGGCCCTAAGAAAGTTAGGAATGAATAATGAAATCTCCGATTAAAGCTTCTGTGAGGAGTTTTTATGTGGTTATGAAGCAACCCAGAATCAATACTGTTTCCTCTTTATGACCTGCAAAAGCAAACCAGGCCATCAGCGACTCGATTGATTATTTCTATATCGTTATTTTTAATGACTTTTATTTCTGCCGGGTGGGTAGGAGTCAGACGAGGCAATTAACCCCAATCTACCACAATGGCCTTTTTATTCCCTTTCCAAGGCAAAGATACACAGTGAGTGATACATCTGACTGGTAAAGATTTTACACATACTGGTTTACAGGATAAGATCTGCAATGAGATAAGAGGTACAACTTTGTCCACAGGGGGCGCCAGCATTGACAAAGACCAAACATTCCTCACAGGAGCTTTAAATCAAATTGTAATTTCAATTTATATAAAAATAATTGCCAAGTTAATTGGACTTAAAGTCTGTCATTTGTTCAACAATTCCACTTAGTATTCTATGAAGAAACCTTTCAGCAGTAACATTCATCTTTAAATCACATGTTTTGACAACTTTTTGGACTAACTTATCCACAACTTGTCTAATTTAAAATATATATTGTTAACCTAGAAAATCTACAAAAACTCCATTATTTTGAAACCCCAGAAGCTATAATTTGGTAAAATACCCAATCATTTGGAGAGAGTTCAAGAAAAGGCGGGTAGCATTTGGGGTGAAACATCTCCTAAAATACTGCAAACAATCCAATGGAGAACACATCAGTGCATCAAACTGTGACACATCTCAGTCTCAAAACAGAGATTTTAAACAGTCAGACGAAGGCCAGAGGGAAAAATGACTGTACAAAAAAACTGCACTCTCTTGTCACAGAAAATTGCATAACTTTTAAACTTGTGAGAAAAAAAAGAACATAAAATGAGATAAGCTTTTTTCATTGGTCTAAAGACAAGGCTGCTTTTTATTAGACAAAGACACTGTTGAGATGATCAGGGATGGGTTCAAGTGTCTGGGTGATATAATGATGCTAGACACAGAAGATGAATGCGTGTGTTGCCTAAATCTATACATTTCAATGTCATATCGTTATCTTAAAGAGGACATGTTATCCCCCTTTTCCACCTTTTCAAACAGTCCCCCTGTGGTCTAAATGAAACATCTGTGCTGTGCTTTGTTCAAAATATAACATGAATCAAGCACCAGAGGAGGTTTGTGACCCTGTATAAACCAGCTCTCTCAGAACGCTCCGTTTTGGTGTGCGTGTCTCTTTAAATGCAATGACCCCCCCCCCCCCCCCTGAGTTTTCCCGGTAGATATCACTCCTTAGCTAGCGAGAATAAAAATGGCGGATCTGCGCAATAGTTTTGCTCTAGGCTGGTGGTGAAATCCATGGGTGGACCAGGGGAGGGGAGGGATTTTTTTTTCCAGAATCCCACTGTGACATCACAAGGAGAGCAAATTTGAAACTGAACATTTTTCTCTGTGTTGTAAGACTTATGCAGATCACAAACAAAGGACTGGATGGGTTTATTTCACATTTTGTCGGTCGGTAGACACTCAGGTTACCCAAATGTATATTTTCAAAAACACTGTACAAGTCCCCTTTGAGGGCGTGACCTTGAAAAAAGTTTCTACACCATCAAACCTCGAGAACATAGAAGTACAGAACCCAAACATCCACCATTGCCCCTTTTCTGTAAATCTGTAGACGTCTCTGATCGAGAGGAACAGAAAAAGCAAACATGAAGCTTTAACTATGATTCTTAATTAGAGGAGATGCATAAACCTAAACGCATTCTTGGCAGAATTGCGTCGCCATTATTTCAAAGATTTGAAGTAATCATACCACTACAATAGATCACAGACACACCAATCACAGTTTTGTCTACAGCATGTGACTAAAACAGTTCATGCCGTTGGATTATTGCTGCTGTGAAGAGATGCAGCCCTTACAAACTGAACTGCTGCAATAATGAAGATAAGAGCTGATGCTGCATCCACAGTCCTCTGTGTCCACATGGATACGGCCTCCCTCTTTGTAATTAGCTGCTTCTAAATCTTTCTCAGACTGCGCAGCTCGTCCGATTTCTTCATTAAAAAAGATGTTAAATCATTTCCTAAGCCATTCTGCTTTTAAAGCTTTGTTAAGCATGCAATGTCTGACAAAACTATTCCGTCTGTGCAGAGTTTCAGACAACCGTCTAATGATGCAAAAGAAATCTACAGGGAGAAGTTGCAAAAGTACATTTTTAACGCGCCAAGCACTCTGTTCACATCTACATATAGTGTAACATAGGACGGATTAAAGAATTAGACTCAGCATTTAGCCTCTTGTTAGCAACCAACTTTTTTAGGGCCGCGTAAAAACTTCAAAAATCACAAGTGGGGGTATTACCTAATGTGGTTTATGTCGTCTAACAAAGCGCCAACATCTCTAATTTCAGGCGTCTTGAGTTTGAGAGGATAGACCCCATGGCGCTACAATGCTAACTTACTTCCGGGTTTTAGGACTCATTCCTGTGGCGCCCTATACCACTCTGAAAGGTCAGCGCCCATCAGTAAGTCCTTAAAGGCAACTTGAAATGAAATAGGAGAAGAGCTTGATTGCACATGAATACAGAATGAAAACAATTGTGACTGATTCTTACAGCACAGAATGACTCAACATGGTAAAAACCTAAGAAACAGTTCAAATAAGCAACTTACTGCGAGATCCACGGCCATCAGTTTGAGGCCATTTCCCTATTCAGGGATTCATGGTGAGTCATTTTGCTCGTTTGTTCTTTCACTGCTTCAGACTATGAGAAACATTTTACCCTCATAAAAATTCACATGCGTCCGCTGGTGTTCTAACCTTGAATCAAAAATGCAGCGTTTCAGCAAACCCTTGTCGCCGCTGTGATACTGTATCTGTTCCCGCTCGGGAGGGAAAAGCAGAATAGAGTGGATGTTTTTTTTTTTCTCTCATCGCTGCAGCCCAGAAACAATTTCCGAGTAGGATTCAGGCCAAGATGAGTCAGAGTGAGACTTCACTTGGGCAAGCCTTGAACAAATGCCACTGACGCACTGTGATCCTGGTTGTAACAGATTGTTTGCATTCGGAGATATCTGGACGAGGCAGAGTCTGAGGGAATGGGACTCTGTTTATGCCCATGCTGGCTCTGTTGTCCAATATTGTATTCTGACTCGCCCTGGTGTGTGTAATAAAGCTGCCCACTGACTTACTGTGTAGTTTGAGGACATTAGAAGCTCTTCATACTTTTGTTTTGTTGGCTTCTTTTTACATTTTAACTTGATAGATGTGCAGGAAATTCATGTTTTTTAACTCATTTTTACCAATAAATATTTAAAATTCTATTAAGGATCCCAAGTTTCCAAAGATGCCAAACATGTCAGCTTGAATTATTTGGGAAAGTGAATATATGATGCACAAGGCCGAGCGATAATATGGTCGGGCGGCTGTGGTAGAGTCGTCGTCGTCGTCTTTCAACCAGTGGGTCGAGGGTTCGATCCCCTGCTCCTGCAGCAACATGTCCGATGTGTCCTTGGGCGAGACCCTTAACCCCAATTTGCTCCCGATGCTTTGGCGGCGTATGGATGGGATTAGTTACTTCTGATGGTCTCACTACATAGAAACCACTGCCATCAGGGTGTGAATTGGTTTTGAATGTGTAGCTGTGACATGTGTAGGTGTGACATGCGGTGTAAAAGCGCTTTGAGTAGGAAAGTGCGATACAAGCTCAAGTCCATTTACCAAGTCCATATGCTTCTATAATGAAGAAGTACAAACCCCCCATCACTTAGGATAAGTCACTCTATAAGTGCAGGAACAGGCTTTGACTAAACATGAATACAGCGTGGAGAAGACTTTTTGATAATTTACAGAAAAGATCGGCTGATATGAAGTGTTAAAAGAGGTTAAATGGTCTTAAATCCACCTCCAGGCAGAGTTTAAAAGGTTTAGAAGAGAAATCTGAAATCTGCAGATAACTCGCTTCCTTAGCAGCAGGAGGCACAAAAGAACAGCCTGTCAAACTGTATACTGAAACAGACTGTGGCACTGTAAATGATACACAAGCACATCTCATTGTTGTCTCCCTGGAGAAGGTAAACAGTTGGTTATGTGACGGTGTGTTTTGTTTGGAAGGAGAAAAGGAACAAAACTCGCCCTTTTTATTCTGATGTTTGCGATAGAAGCGTGATGCTCATTCAGGCCACGAGAGGAAGTGAGCTACTTGTGATTCATATCTTTGAGTGTTTGAAATCTAAGAGTGTGTGTATGTGAGAGTGTGTGGGTGAGTGTGTTCTGTATATGAAAGGGTTTGCGGGTAAACACTGGAGCAGGTTTGTTTGAGAGTCGAAATGAGATAAAGTACACGCGAGCACACTTACTGTCAATATGCAGGCGACACCAAAGTAAGTGGCATGCAAAGATCCTTCTGTGTGTCGAGATGTGTAACTTGAAATGTAACTTTCTATGTTCTTATAGTCTTTTGTGATTGTTGAAGTGTTATTTTTTAAGATTTATTTTACAGACGTATAATAAAAGTGAAGAATGAACTTTAGCAGAAACAATATTAACACACTAAAGAATTAACAATAAACCATACACTGTAAATATTAATGGATGAAGCCTGAGTGACGTCAGCCATCTGTTACAGCAGGGGGGGTCAGGTGGCTCATCAGCAGCAGCCGCCATGTTGGAAATCCTGTCTCTGCCTAACTTTCAGTCAACCTAACGACAGGCTGAGAGCCGGAGCTGTGACGGGTTTTAAGCCTCTTGACAAACCGTTAAATCGCGCCCACCTGTCAATCATGTCAACTGTGGATAACGCGTATCGTTCTCAAAATCAAAAAAGAGCCGTTTTAAAAAATCACCCCCCTGTACAGTGTGTGCCAGTGAGGATAATAACTAATCAGACCTATTTCGTTTTTTGTACCAGGCTGTAAAAACAAGCTTCAAGCAGACACTCGATGAACTGCAGGATTTTTCTTCACTTCCACATTGGCTTCCGTTTTCAAGACCGGAGGTTGCAACTTGCAAGAAAATGCACTCTTTAAAAAAAGTATTTGTTGGTCACTAATTCAAACCAGAACAAGTCGTACGTTCACCTTGATGAGGGTTTTTCATTCCCACACTCGCTCATCAAATCTAATGATGTCATCAATACCCAATAAAGTGATGAGAAGGCCAGAACTGCATCCTCAAGAGTGGCTAACTTGCTTATCCCCCGCCTTCTAAGTAAGGGTACAGTTGGCTGTGGAAACCCAAGCAAGAGCAGGGTTAACCTTACCAAACTGTACTGAACCAAACCGGCTGTTTTTGGTATCTTTGTTCACGAGTTTAGAGAAAACTATTCAAACAATCCGAAGACCTTCTTATCAAAGCAATACTCGACATCAACACTAGTCATCTGATTGGATCTTCGCATCGACTCACATCATCACTCTGAAGAAATGTTTCTTATTAAACTTGAGTACAACGTGTTAAACTTTAGTGAAATACTTTAACGTAACCTAATCAAGTGATTTATTTTAGAACAAAGACTCACTTGTTATCCAGTTTATTTTTACAGCAGCTTTTTCGGTTAATTAGATTTATTGAACATTAAAAAGCCAGACCGGTTGTCTCGTGCTACTCTTAGGACTTTAAAAATAACTGTGAAGGCAGCACGACAATGAGCTATTTTTTATTTTTTTATTGAATTTGGAACAAACCCCAGGAAGGCGATGTAAATTCAATTCTCAAACAAAAGCCTCACTGTATCAGACAGAGAAATGTGCCCTTTTTATTTGTTTCATGTGGACATCTGCAGTTACAGAGCTGCTTTCAAGCACTTCTATTATCAGTGAATTATGTTTGTGTGTGTTTGTGTGTGTGTGTGTGTGTGTGTACGTGTGTGTGTGTGTGTGTGTGTGTGTGTGTGTGTGGGGCTGGTCCAAGGCGCTGCTTCCCTGCTGATAGTCCTGTGACTGGGATCTCCTCCCTCGAGCCTCCTCCGCATCTTCCTCCACCTCCTTCATACTTTGTCTAATGAAAAACCTTCTGCTCTTTCTCCCCCTGTCTCTCTCTACTTTACACAAACACACACACACACACACACACACACACACACACACACACACACACACAGATTTGAACACACAGAACCGTGCATACACACTGACAACGATACATTAACTGATACGCAGACAAAGGAAAAAAAAACAGCCTGTACAGTTTGGGTGCACAAACAAAGAAGCACATGAGTATTAGGCACAGATAGTGGAGCACACACACACACACACACACACACACACATACTCAGAGATCCTGCTGATGTGTGAAGTGCAAACACACACACTTGTCCCATGGCTCCACGTCTGGGAGCAAAAGAGCCGCCTTTAAGAAAGTGCGTCCTCGGGTCCAACTCCACAGAGATCACTTTCATTTCCCTCCTCCCTGCAGCAGTCGGTCACAAAAACACGATTTCTCTTTCTGATGATTTTAGAGTAAAAAATCCAAATGAAAAATTCATCAATTTGGAGGAGAAGTCCATGCTTTTTTTTTTTTTTCCGTTGAAAAGGTGCTGGTGTTTGAGTGTGTATGTGTGTATGTGTGTATGTGTGTATGTGCAATAAGAAATGGAACTAATGCATCTTTTCTGTGTCACTGCTAATGTCGCATGTCGCGAGAACCTCCAGGGGGCTGCAGGCTACACACACATGCACGCACACACACACTCACCCACACACACACACACCCACCCACACACACATACACACACACACACACACACACACACACACACACACACACACACACACACATACATACAAGGCAGCATGCTCTGACAAGTAATTAGAAATGTAGCTCACACACACACACACTTTACACACAAACCCTCTTATTCTCACCTACACACACATGCAGGTCATACCCACAGACACTAGAATGCCACAGAATCTTTATGTTTGCACACTCACACACATTGCACACACACACAGACACACACTTAATGCATCCGCCTGCTTGGCATCATGGGAGTGCAAACTCTGTATATTGGAAGAGGAGTCAGTATGTGTATCCTCTGCTGGAAGAGAGTGGAGAGGATCAATTCTGCTTGTAATAACAAACACACAAATATACCAACACGCACACACACACACACACACACACACACACACAAAGTGTATGTATATGTTTGTGTGTGTGTCAGTGTGAGTGTGTTTTTGTGTGTGCTAATGCGGAGGAGCAGAGGTTGACCTCAGGCTACTGGCTAATTAAAACTGTTCCAGAGAAATGAAGGAGGGAGAGAGAGAGAGAGAGAGAGAGAGAATGTGAGGGAGGGAGGAAAGGAAAACATAGAAAACGAGGAGTAGAGAGAAGAGAGAGAGATTTAAAAGAGGGATGAGGAGGAGGAGGAGGAGGAGGGAGGTGAGAGAACAAGACTGGAAGGCAAAGAGGGTGACAGCGAGAGACTTTTCTGGGGGTGTTGTGTGTTATTTGGTGGCATTTTCCTAAATTTAGTGAGGGCCCTTTTTTTAAAGCCGTACCGGTTTGACACAGCTGTGGTTTTGTGCGATGGGAATAAAAATCAGGGCACATTTTTTACCAAATAGGACTCCCGATGTTATAATTTTTAAGTCAATAAATTTAAAGAACATAAAATTACACTGGAGTAAATGATACTAATCATCATTTCCTCCAACAAAGACGCAAGGAGTGTTTAAAGCTGAGATGAAAAGAAAAATATTTTTGAATCCTGAACGGATGCCCGATGGTATTTTATACACATTTTATGGGATAAATGACAAAGAAATTCAACAACATTTATTCTTTGTCTGTTTATATTTTATAGAAACCATTATGAAATGTGCTCACATGAGCTTGAACCAACCAATGTCAGCTGTTAAGGAAACCAAAGATTGTGTTGTTAAAAACAAGTTAGTGCCTTTAAATCTTAAAGTGACTGATTCAAGATGAAGTAGAGCTCTAACCAATTCACCACCGGCGCCCCCAACTGAATCAATTTTGTACATTGAAAAGCTTCATTATGAGTTACTATAACCAATCATTTGTTGACATCCACTCATCCATCAGTTTTACACTTTAAGCTGCACAGAATGAGCATTAACTGGTTATCTGATTGGCTAGATGGCAGCAGCGTGGCACGGCTGTGTTGTCCACTTTAACCATTTAAATAAGCTCCTCCCCCATTTTTTTTACACTAATACTCCTCACAGTGCTGAAGATAAGACACTTTGGAAAAGCTGTCACCTTGACTTTAAGCTTCTCTCAGACTTACAGTTTGTTAATGTTTGTTTTTTTTTCTGTGGTTTTGGTTCAAATATTCAGTTTGTAAAGAATTCCTCTTCATGGTGACACATTTATACACATGCATAAACCATCGAGGTGATGGGAGTTCAAATGTTGATTTGTAAAATCTGTCTGAGTTAAATTTCAATATTTCTTTGACCCCATCCATCCACCCTATCGTCCTTCCTCCGCAGATGTGTTGCCCTTAGACTTCAGCTGACCTCTCATCCTGTCTTGTGGATGTGAAGGAAAAAAAACACATTATTTGCTGGAATATATTTGGATGCTGAAACATCTCTCCAGTCTGCTTTTAACACAGACAGACTAAATGGAATTGAACCCTTGTAGCCAATGTGATAACCTTTGACTTTTTGGAGGAGGCTCTCCACCAGATTTGATAACCCACTTGCAGGGATTTGCTCCTATTGAGTCACAAGAACATGAGTGAGGTCAAGCGCATTTTTAAGCTCAACCTGAGGGTGTTTGATCCGGTTCAGTTCAGGCCAGGGCGAGTCAAGTTCCTCAAGACCAAACTGAAAAAAATGATTTTTTATGCTGAAACAAGGAAAAGGTCATCCCCAAACGGAGGCCGTGATTTGGAATTGAACTATAACAGATTTTTTTTTTTTGTATGTTGTCGTAACCTCAGCCAGTTCTCATTCCTGCAGGTTTCAAATACGGACACTTTGTCATGGATGTAGACCTCTCATTTAGACGATTTAGACCATGTACCCTTTTGCATCTAGAAGAGACACAATGTGGTCCCTTCTGCAGGAATGTTACAAGCTCAAGCTGCCACTAGTGATGTCGTTGAAGGGTCAGGAAAGTCGGCTTCTAGTTGAGGTTTGGGGCGATGGATGGGACAAACAATACTGGAACTTCACCCAGGAGACCGGCCTCTCATTCTGTCTGAGAACAAAACTAAAAGATGTGTGACTGTTTGGATGTGGTTTTTTTGCGTCTTGTGAGATCTTAAAAACTAAATAACAACTTCAAAGCTTGACATAACAATTTGGGATCAATAATCTTTTTTTAAAAAAATGACTCGAGACACCTGCTGGGCTTTAAACAGGAGAGGGATAAATGGAGCAAAAGAGAAAAGGAGAGGACGCCGTGTGGGGACGCTAGAGAGAAGAAATGTGAAATAAGAAAGAGAGGAAGGAGATAGAGAGAGAGGAGGGAGGAGGGAGGTCAGCAAATGTGTGAAAGTGTGAACAGACTTGAGACGCGATGACCTGGATGTGTGGAGGGAGAGAGAGGGAGCTGAGAGAGAGCTTCCATGACTTTTTTAGAAAGTGTGCGTTGTGTGTTTACGTCCCTCTGAATAAAGCTAATGTCAACACAGCTCTATTAAACTGCTCTGACTTTGATTGAGAGGCAGGGAGTAGAGAGGGAGAGAAAGAGCCTGAGAGAGAGAAGAAACACGGGACGCTCATGTTTTATTCACACAGCAAATATACAATCGATGTCTCCTTATATAATTCATGCTGGGTTTTAAATATTTCACTGTCAACAAGCCAATTAGCAATTTAAGAGGGCAGTGTATTCATGTGTGTTGCTATCTCTGTGTGCGCTTGTTTTTAAGCCGTTTACCCCCTATCTCTCAATCTATGTGCATTTATATTTGTGTGTATGTGTGTGTATGAGTTTTTTTGTGCATGTGTTAAAAGAGTGATGTGAGGGTAAGAAACGAGCCGAGCCTGCCAAACACGCTGTTGGGTCCGGGCAAAGGAGAGAGAAAGTGTATCACGGAGGGGGAAGGAGAACAAGTGGAGGATAGAGAGAATGAGGAAGAGGAGTGTGTGTGTGTGTGTGT